>NC_053495.1:11100659-11400659 GCF_905171775.1 Rana temporaria | reverse complement strand
AAAAGTTAATTTGCACAGCCCTAATATATATATATATATATATATATATATATATATATATATATATATATATATATATATATATTTCTTTCTCTCTATATATATTTCTCTCTCTCTCTCTCTCTCTCTCTCTCTCTCTCTATATATATATATATATATATATATATATATATATTTCTCTCTCTCTATATATATATATGTCTCTCTATCTTTCTCTCTATCTCTCTCTCTCTCTCTCTCTCTCTCTCTCTCTCTCTCTCTCTCTCTCTCTATATATCTATCACAGAACTATCAGGTCTTTATATGATGAGAATAATAATAACTGTCTGTTATAATAACTTTTTTTATATCAGAGTTTTTGTTGTTCATTAAACTTCCCCCCCCGACACTGCGTCCATTTCACGTCTTTGTGCCGCGCTGATAACAGACGAGAACAAACAAATCCAGCCAAAGATCGACTGAAATGCCTTTGTGCCACCTCAGGCTGTTTTCTTAGCTGAACACACAACCGCGCCTGCAGGGGGTATGTTCAGGTCACACCATCTACGCACAGTTCCTGATTGTCCGCGTGGCCCCCCAACACAGAGCGCCAAGTGTTCCCCCATCTAGACAGACGGCATTGTTGTCAGTAAACACGGCCCTGCCTGCTCCTCATTTTCTGCCTAATTCACCCTTTATGTTTTTTTTAGTTTTGGAAATTCCCAGACACAGCTTTCCCAAGGCATCCCATGTTGTGGATAGAAGGAACCAAAGTCCTATCTGCAGGTGAACAGTTTGTATGGAATGTGTCTGAATCACGGGGTCAACCACAAGGGTCGCCCAGGTCAGGTCCTCGCTTAGCCGCCTGCGGCAAAGGGCCCTTCGTCACCTCGGCCAGGTGGCATCTTAATTGGCCCAACATTCCTCCCAAATCGTTATTTGATCTTTTGTTAATGTCGTTGTTGCAGATCACTTTTACTTGTTCTTCTAAGTTCCTCGTCATCGGCCAGCTGCGGTAGGACTATGGTGATGGTGACGCCATTATGACTAATTCCCTTTCAAAGGGTTTTGTGTTAGCGATCGTAAAAAGATATCATTTGCGCGTTTGTGATCTTTTTTCTATCGCAGTAAAAGTGCTTGCAAGGACCTGCTTGCTTTATTTTGGGCAGGACTTTAGTAATGGCCTTGGGGCAGTGTAATGCTGACCTAGATATTGAGTGAAAGGTTTCTGAAGGAGGTTCAAATGCTTGCCTTGATGCCTAGGTCAACGACTACACAGTGGCAGCTGGGGGGCGCAAACAAACTGAAAAAACAAACAAACATCAATTGCAGCCACTGTGCCCATCAAATGCAGCCACTGTGCCCATCAAATGCAGCCACTGTGCCCATCAAAAGGCAGCCACTGTGCCTATCAAACGCAGCCGCTGTGCCCATCAAACGCAGCCGCTTGTCCCATCAAATGCAGCCGCTGTGCCCATCAATAGCAGCCACTGTGTCCATCCAATGCAGCCACTATGTCCATCCATAGCAGCCACTGTGCCCATCAATAGCAGCCACTGTGCCTATCAAAAGCAGCCACTGTGCCCATCAATAGCAGCCACTGTGCCCATCAATAGCAGCCACTGTGCCCATCAAATGCAGCCACTGTGCTTATCAATAGCCAGCCACTGTGCCCATCAAACTCAGCCACAGTGCCCATCAATAGCAGCCACTGTGCCCATCAATAGCAGCCACTGTGCCCATCAATAGCAGCCACTGTGCCCATCAAATGCAGCCACTGTGCCTATCAATAGCAGCCACTGTGCCTATCAAACGCAGCCACTACTGTGCCCATCAATAGCAGCCACTGTGCCTATCAATAGCAGCCACTGTGCCCCTCAATAGCAGCCACTGTCCCTACCGCATACCGCGCAGCAGGAGATTCAGGTGTATCTGATACGGCGTAAGCCCCCCTAATTCAAACTAGGCTGGTAGGGGGCGTGTTGTATGTAAATGTTTTGTGACCCCCACGTAAATGACGCTTTTATCGAACGGCGCATGTGCGCGCATGCTCAGTATCACGTCGAATTTTCAAATTAAATTGCGCCCGCTCAATGCCTAGTCGACGTGAACGTGACTTACGTCCAGCCCCGTTCACGGATGACTTACGCAAATGACGTAAAACGTGAAAAATTCGACGCTGTTCCGACGTCCATACCTAACATTGGTACGCCTCATGTACGCCTTATAGAGCAGGGGTAACTTTACGCCCCAAAAAAGCCTTACGGAAACGACGTAAAAAAAATGCGCCGGCCGCACGTACGTTTTGAGAATCGGCGTAAATAGCTCATTACCATATTCGACGCGGAAATCGACGGAAGCGCCACTTAGCGGCCAGTGTAAATATGCAACTTAGATACGACGGCGTAAGAGACTAAGACAAATCTATGCGTAACTGATTCTAAGAATCAGGCGCATAGATACGACGCCTCACACTCAGAGTTACGACGGCGTATCTGGAGGTACGCCGGCGTAACTCCTACGAGAATCTGGGCCTGAGTGTGTGAACTTCCTGTCAGTCCGGCCGGGAACAGAAAACTGAATCTCCTGTACCGCGCGGTTACGGTACCCGGCCGGACTGCAGGAGGAACTAGGAAGAGGAGCTCGGCCATGCTACAGTCTGCAGCCCTGTTGGGGCCCCAGGGCCAGCTCGGGGCCCCAAGCAGTTGCTTGGTTTGCCTATCTTGTTCCGACGGGCCTGCTTATCCCAGAATTCCGCTTTACACCTTTATTTTCATATCAATATTCAGCATCTAAAAAAAAACGAAAAAAACAAAAAACATTAAAAACGATTGTTTCCCTCGCGTATGCCTGCGCAGTTGTTCTCCACGCCGCTACACATCAGGCAATCTGTCGGGGGATGGGGGTTGCTGCGGGTAAATCTTTTCCTTTGTATAATAAAATGAGGTATTTTTTAGACTGATGGGGATTTGATTCTGTCTGATAAGCTATTATGGAGGACAGGCCGGTCTCGCCTGGCAGGATAACGATTTCTCCAGAAGGTCGTATTAATAAACTTTCATACATTCCTCCTGTCTAGTTTATGAATTGCTTAATGATAAAGGACCATGTGAGGCAGTCAGCCAGCGGGACACAGGACGTGTTCAGTCCCTTAGGTATCACAGTGTTGGCTTAAAATGATTATTCACGTTATTTTAATAGAATAATCAATTAAAGCGGTTTTTAAACCCAAAACCAAAAATTTTAATGAAGAGCTCCGTAGGCAGGGCTGTCTTATAGAGAGGGCACACCTGGGCACTGCCCAGGGGCCCCAGCTGCTTGGGGGGGCCCCTGCACTTTCCCCAAAGCAGCTGGTCCTTGAGCCGACTCTGCCCCAACATTGGGGGCCCCCATGGTGGCACTGAGAGTGATAGATACACAGGGGAGGCCGTCTGCCTCCTACCTACTTACCTTACCTACCTCCTTACCTGCACTGTCATCATTGTAGGGGCCCCAGAGCATTTCTTTGCCCAGGGGCCCATGATGCTATTACTGTAAGACGGCCCTGTCCGTAGGTGGTCCTGGATAGGATCAAGGGGCTTCACCATCGGATCCATTCAAAGAGCCAGGAACAAAAGGCTAAAATGGATGGTACCCAAGCCTCGGGAACGGAAGAACGAGGTTTCTGCCTGTAACGCTTCTCTCTGAGAGCTGGGCCCTGGGATCCAGCGCCTTGGTCACATTCCCATACCACAGGTTTGCTCTGGCAGGGCGCTGTACAGGTCCAAGGGAGTGGACCCTATATGCAAAGGGGACCTGGTCCTTGAAGGTCTGTCATGACACTAACCCGCCGTGATGGGTGAAGATTGGGTCTGCTGTGATTTTCCAGCAGTATCCTGCGGCGGGAATGGTAAGTTAAGAAGATCCTGGGAAATTCCAATGGACTTGTCGGGGGGGGGGAGGTTCTTGGGATGCTTTTCCCTAGCTGGCCATATATCCTTTAGATCTACCAATGACATGAACTACGTGATCCTACTTGAGTGGGGACAAATGGAATGGATTGTTTAGGTCAGGGGTCTCCAAACTTTTCAAACAAAGGGCCACTTTATTGCCCTTCAGACTTTAGGAGGGCCGGATTGGTACCGGCAAGGGAAGAAAATGTCACGGGCCCAGCATCAGTGAGAACAAATATGGCCTCAGGGTTGGTGGTCAATAGGAAAAGGAGTATTCCCCCTATTAGTAGGAGGAATAGTACCCCATCATTGGTATCAGTGGATAATATAGTGCCCCATTGTTGGTGTCAATGGGAGGAATAGTGCCTCATGTCAGTGGGAGGAATTGTGCCCCAAGGGCCGGATAAAGGCTAGCAAAGGGCCACATCTGGCCCGCGGGCCGCAGTTTGGAGACCCCTGGTTTAGGTAGAGCTTCCATTATATTTATTTACATTTACAAGTGATTGCAAGGGTTTTTTTTTTGTTTTTTTGGTAAAATAACAAACATGTCATAATTAAATAAATACAAAGGCCCGGACTCTCAGAGGACTTACGACGGCGTAGCGCCATGTACGCCGTCGTAAGTCTGAATCCGAGCCGTCGTATCTATGCGCCTGATTCTTAGAATCATTTACACATAGTTATCCATTACATTCGACTAGCGTAAGTCTCTTACTCCGTCGGAGCCTAACTGCATTTTACGCTAGCCGCTAGGGGCTTGTGTTAGCTGATTTACGCGTCGAAATATGTAAATTAGCTAGATACGCAAATTCCCGAACATCCGCGCGGCCGACGCAGTAAAGCTACGACGTTTACGTTAGGCTTTTCCCGGCGTATAGTTGCCCCTGCTATATGGTGGCATAAGTGCGGCGCATCAATGTTAAGTATGGCCGTCGTTCCCGCGTCGAAATTTGAAAAAGTTACGTCGTTTGCGTAAGTCGTCCGTGAATGGGGCTGGACGTCATTTACGTTCACGTCGAATCCAATGACGTCCTTGCGGCGTACTTTGGAGCAATGCACACTGGGAAATTCCACGGACGGCGCATGCGCCGCTCGGGAAAAAACGTCAAACACGTCGGGTCACATTATATTTACATAAAACACGCCCCCCTGATCCAAATTTAAATTAGGCGGGCTTACGCCGGCCGATTTACGCTACGCCGTCGCAGCTTACGGAGCAAGTGCTTTGAGAATACAGCACTTGCCCGTCTAAGTTGCGGAGGCATAACGTAAAGCGGATAAGTTACGCCCGCACAAAATTACGCCGCTGTACGAGAATCTGGCCCAAAATCACTGCAAAGGGTGATATAACAATATATAACAATATAACCAAAGGTGAAAAACATAAATATATAACAGTGTATATATAATATAATCCACAGTAGAGCTCTTAAATGTGTTTAAAAAAAAAAGACAAAAATTAACAAATTAGTAAATTCCGAAATTTCCGAATTTCTGGATTTGCGCTGTGAATGGCCGGGCAATCTTCTGGGACCAGGGAGGGGGGAGAGGTGAACTTCCCTCCGGCGCTGCGGAGCCAGGGGAGGAATCTGAGCTGGTATACATTGTATTTAGTAAAAATGGAAAAACAAATCATGTGAATAAAATGTAAGGACTGCAGGCCGCTCAACAGTGTAGATTTTGTATTCTGATGAATGAGAGAGAACAGTTAACGGAAGAACTGTCAGATTTTGTCCCATACTGACTCTGTATGATAACAAAGAGCGGTAGCATAGCGCCACCAAGTGGACAATTTATGCCACACACTGTCTGAGTTCTCTTGACTTTTTAAAGCAGTAAGACGTTGATTACATCAAGGCGCCCTTCTACCTCTCTATCCAGTTAAGCCCCGGACCAATATGCAGCCTAAAGACCCAAGGTGTTTTTACAGTTCGGGACTGCGTCGCTTTAACAGACAATTGCGCGGTCGTGCGACGTGGCTCCCAAACAAAATTGGCGTCCTTTTTCCCCCCACAAATAGAGCTTTCTTTTGGTGGTATTTGATCACATCTGCGGTTTTTAGTTTTTGCGCTATAAACAAAAATAGAGCGACAATTTTGAAAAAAATGCAATATTTTTTACTTTTTGCTATAATAAATATCCCCCCAAAAACATATATAAAAACATTTTTTTTCCTCAGTTTAGGCCGATACGTACTCTTCTACCTATTTTTAGTAAAAAAAATCGCAATAAGCGTTTATTGATTGGTTTGCGCAAAATTTATAGTGTTTACAAAATAGGGGATAGTTTTATTGCATTTTTATAATTTTTTTTTTTTTTACTACTAATGGCGGCGATCAGCGATTTTTTTCGTGACTGCGACATTATGGCGGACACTTCGGACAATTTTGACACATTTTTGGGCCCATTGTCATTTTCACAGCAAAAAATGCATTTAAATTGCATTCTTTATTGTGAAAATGACGGTTGCAGTTTGGGAGTTAACCACAGGTGGCGCTGTAGGAGTTAGGGTGCACCTAGTGTGTGTTTACAACTGTAGGGGGTGTGGCTGTAGGAATGACGTCATCGATCGTGTCTTCCCTATAAAGGGAATGACGCGATCGATGCGCCGCCATAGTGAAGCACGGGGAAGCCGTGTTTACATAAGGCTCTCCCCGTTCTTCAGCTCCGGGGAGCGATCGCGACGGGGCGGCTATAAACAAATAGCCGCGCCGTGGTCCCGGATCGCTCCCCGAGCGGACCCGACCTCCGCATGTAGCGGGGGGTGTCCCGATCGGACCCCCCACCCGCTAATAGGCGAGGACGTACGTGTACGCCCATGTGCCTGTACGTGCCATATTGTGGACGTATATGTACATGGGGGGGTCGGGAACTGGCTAGATAACTGTATAATAATAATAATACAAGAATTAACCGTTAGGGGAAAAAAGTATATATATATATATATACACTAACTTTTTTCCCTACAGGTTAATTCTTGTATTATTATTATACAGTTATATATCTACACCAAGTTCTGCTAATGTTGTTTCTTTTACATGTTACATATTAACTTGTTCTGATTAATATGAGGAAATGAGCTTGATTTATTAATGGTAAGTACCATGTGAGTCTGGCAGGTGTAGATATGAACTATTTTGTTTTCAAAAAGCACTCAGACATTCGCTTCTTTCATGCAATTTTTTTTCCCATAAAAAAAACATTCCTCTTTAATTTAACCACTTCAATACCGGGCATTTTCACCCCCTTCCTGCCCAGGCCAATTTTCAGCTTTCAGCACTGTCACGCTTTGAATGACAATTGCGCTGTCGTGCGACGTGGCCCCCAAAACAAAATTTACGTCCTTTTTTTTCCGACAAATAGAGCTTTCTTTTGGTGGTATTTGATCACCTCTGCGTTTTTTTTTTTTTTTTTTTTTGCATATAATTGTTTCAGTAAAAGTTAATAGTGTAATGCAGACATTCTAAACCAGTTTTTTTTATGGAACCCTAGGGTTCCTCTAGACAAGGGGTCTCCAAACTATGACCCTCCACTTGTTCAGGAACTACAATTCCCATCATGCCTAGATATGTCTGTGAATGTCAGAGTTTTACAATGCCTCGCGGGACGTGTAGTTCAACAACAGCTGGAGGGCCATAGTTTGGAGATCCCTGTAGACCAGGGATCCTCAAACTACGGCCCTCCATCTGTTGTAGATCTACACATCCCAGGGCATTGTAACACACTGACATTCACAGATATATCTAGGCATGATGGGAATTGTAGTTCCTGAACAATTGGAGGGCCGTAGTTTGAAGACCCATGCTCTAGACCAGTGGTTCTCAACCCCCTAGTGCCGTGACCCCTTGATAAAATTCCCCCAGTTGTGGGGACCCCTAACAGTAAAATAATTTTCGTAGCGTGTATTGTCAGCACCCAAGGCAAGACAAGTAATTTGCGCCTCTAATCGGCAGACATTTAGCGCTCCCCAAGTCCTTTTAATTGCAACTATAATCACAGGTAGTGTCACTCACTGTGTCTCCGGCTTCAATGTGTCTCTGACTTTGTGGTGTCTCATAGCAGTGACACCTATGCCGAAATCAGGAGATGGGGTCTCCTCCAGCCCCTCCCACTTCACATTCCTCACCAGTCAGCTGACCTCTAATCTCTGCCCCCCAGCCATGCCGTGAACTGAATGGGGGGCTGCAAAGAGGCTGAGTGGGCGGCCCCGGGCTTCAGGGATAGCCTTGCTGGGCGGCCGCAAAAAGGCTTTGAGAGCGGTGCAGGCTTCAGGAACAGCCCAGGATTCGTGACCCCTGGCAAATCAAAACTGAGGTCCGGATTCTCATGTGCGCCGTCGTAAGTCCGAATCCGACCCGTCGTATCTATGCGACTGATTCTTAGAATCAGTTACGCATAGATATCTATTAGATTCGACCGCTAGGTGTCGCTTCCGTCGAATTCCGCATTGAGTATGCAAATTAGCTAGATACGCGAATTCCCGAACGTACGCGCAGCCGACGCAGTAAAGTTACGACGTTTACGCTAGGCTTTTCCCGGCGTATAGTTGCCCCTGCTATATGAGGCATAAGTGCGGCGTACCAATGTTAAGTATGGCTGCCGTTCCCGCGTCGAAATTTGAAAAAGTTACGTCGTTTGCGTAAGTCGTCCGTGAATGGGGCTGGACGTCATTTACGTTCACGTCGAAACCAATGACGTCCTTGCGGCGTACTTTGGAGCAATGCACACTGGGAAATTCCACGGACGGCGCATGCGCCGTGCAGCAAAAACGTCAATCACGTCGGGTCACAGTAGTTTTACATAAAACACGCCCCCCTAATCCAAATTTGAATTAGGCGGGCTTACACCGGCCGATTTACGCTACGCCGCCGCAACTTACGGAGCAAGTGCTTTGAGAATACAGCACTTGCCCGTCTAAGTTGTGGCGGCGTAATGTAAATCGGATACGTTACGCCGCCGCAGAGATACGCCTCTGGACGTGAATCTGGGCCTGAGTTTGCTAGGTGTTCCTGCATTTTGGCCACTAGATGTTGCTGAGTATCATAAGAAATGAGTATACTCCTCAGCTCCATCTAGTGGCCGAAATGCAGTATTGTCCCTATTCACACGATTTTGCCCCAATTGCACAGAATGAATTTATATGCAGTTTTCCTAGACTGCAATGCAAATTTCTTTATAAACACACTCCCAAGTGTAACACAGTTTGATGTTTTATAAGAACTAAACGCCCTCAGAACAGATGGTGTTGTTATGTAATGCCAAGGCTGTCCAAGCTTTGTTTTGGCAAGAATGATCTGATATCCTTGTATAAACCTAATATATCAATGAGAGAGTTTAGGCTTATTACTTGTTCAACGGTCCAATGAAATCGAATAGAAGGAGATAAGACCCCGTATAAAATTCTACCAATCCCGGGGACATTAGGGATTTGCAAATAAGAGCGGACCATGGATCTCCGCAATCAAGAGACCCCAAGAAGATGTCTGATATTCCTACTTTTCATGGGAATGTTTGCTGCCGGTAAAGAAAATATCTTCCTAACTTCATAGATGAGTTTATGTTTGGTAGTGGTAAATATTACATTTAGAAATCAGGTATTTTATTAAAGAGGTTGTAAAGGTACAATTTTTTTCCTAAATAGCTTCCTTTACCTTAGTGCAGTCCTCCTTCACTTACCTCATCCTTCCATTTTGCTTTTAAATGTCCTTATTTCTTCTGAGAAATCCTCACTTCCTGTTCTTCTGTCTGTAACACCACACAGTAATGCGAGGCTTTCTCCCCGGTGTGGAGTGTCGTGCTCGCCCCCCTCCCTTGGACTACGGGAGAGTCAGGACGCTCTCTAACACACAGCTCCTTTCTCTATCTGCAACGTAGAGAGCGTCCTGACTCTCCTGTAGTCCAAGGGAGGGGGCGAGCGCGACACTCCACACCAGGGAGAAAGCCTCGCATTACTGTGTGGAGCTCGCGCAGCAAAGAAAATGCATACGGAAGTCGCGCCCGCATATGTAAACGGCGTTCAAATCATAGATGTGAGGTATCGCCGTGATCGTCAGAGCGAGAGCAATAATTCTAGCACTAGACCTTCTCTGTAACTCTAACCTGGTAACTGTAAAAAAAATTAAAGCATCGCCTATGGAGAGTACAGTAGTTTAAAGCATGACATGTTCGGTATCTATTTACTCGGCGTAACATCATCTTTCACATAATACCAAAAATTTGGGCTAACTTTACTTTTTCTTTTTTTTTTAATTCATGAAAGTTTTTTTTTTTCCCAAAAAAGTTGTGTTTAAAACACCGCCGCACAAATACCGCGTGACATAAAATATTGCAACAATTGCCATTTTATTCTCTAGATTCTCTGCTAAATATATATATATATATCAAAAATAGGCTTAGTCATGTATGGGTTAAATTTGAAAAGTTTAGATTAGAAAAGAATAGAATAAAATGTAAATATATATATATATATATAATATTTGGGGGTTCTAAGTAATTTTCTAGCAAAAAGTATGGATTTTAACTTGTAAACACCAAGGGGTAGATTCAGGTAGAATGGCGCTTCTTTGTGCGGGCGTAACGTATCCTATTTACGTTCCACAACTTTTACAGGCAAGTGCCGTATTCTTAAAAGAAAGTTGCGGCGGCGTAGCGTAAATAGCCCGGTGTAAGCCCGCCTAATTAAAATTCTGAAGAGGTGGGCGTGTGTTATGTTAATCAGGCTTGACCTGACGTGATTGACGTTTTTTTCCGAACGGCGCATGCGCCGTCCGTGGAATATCCCAGTGTGCATTGCTCCAAAGTACGCCGCAAGGACGTCATTGGATTTGACGTGAACGTAAATGACGTCCAGCCCCATTCACGGACGACTTACACAAACGACGTAACATTTTCAAAATTCGACGCGGGAACGACGGCCATACTTAACATAGGATACGCCTCATATAGCAGGGGTAACTATACGCTGGGAAAAGCCTAACGTAAACGGCGTAAATGTACAGCATCGGCCGGGCGTACGTTCGTGAATTGGCGTATCTAGCTGATTTACATATTCTAGGGGTAAATCAGCGTACACGCCCCTAGAGGCCAGGGTAAATATGCAGTTAAGATCCGACGGCGTAAGAGACTTACGTCGGTCCGATCTTAGTCAAACCTAGGCGTATCTGATTCTATGAATCAGGCGCATAGATACGACCGGCCGGACTCAGAGATACGACGGCGTATCAGGAGATACGCCGTCGTATCTTCTATCTGAATCTACCCCCAAATGTCAGAAATAGGCTTAGTCATGAAAGGGTTACATTTGAAAAGTTTAGATTAGAAAAGAATAGAATAAAAAATAATAGAATAGAAAATAAAAGAATAGAATAAAAAAAAATAGAAAAGAATAGAATAGAAAATAAAACAATAGAATAGAAAAAACAATAGATTAAAATAAAATATAAAGAATATAACCGTCTTCGGAAATTTGAATTTCAAATAGAATAAATTCGAATTTGAATACCAATTAGAATAACGAGTCGAATTTTCCGAATTCGGTCAAATTCAATTCAATTAGATCGAATTAAGAAAATTCTAATCGAATTCGAAAATAAAGTAACAAAACAAATTTCCGAAAACAAATAAAATTTTACACAAATTTAACAAAACAAAATTATTTAAATAACTAAACGAACCGTAAGGCCCCGTACACACGACCAAACATGTATGCTGAAACTGGTCCGCGGGCCAGTTTCAGCATACATGTTCGGTCGTGTGTAGGCGCGACCGGGCCGAATTCCAGCAAACATTTGCCCGCCGGGCCTTTTCCCAGCGGGCAAATATTCCTGGATGTGTTTTAAAACCGTCCGCTGGAATCCTGCCCGCTCGGACATGTACGGTCGTCAGTACAGACCTACCGTACATGTCCGAGCGCCCGCCGTCCCTCGCATGCGTCGAATGACTTTGACGCATGCGTGGAAGCCTTTAAATGGCAGGCCCGCCCACGTTGCCGCGTCATCGTCGCGGTGACGACGCGGACACGCCCCGCGTATTGTTTACGCGCGGACTTCTGTACGATGGTTAGTACAGCCATCGTACAGAAGCCCTCTGGCAGACATGTACGGTGAAAACGGTCCGACGGACCGGTTTCATCGTACATGTTTGCTCGTTAGTACCCGGCCTTAGAAACGTTTTTGTTCTGTACAGGTCTCGGGGGGTTGCCCTCTTCTCATAGGACATCTAAATAAAGCCCACCGCTGTGTATTTATTATTATGACGCTCGATTGTTTCTCATCATTAACACTTTTTGGGAAATTGTATAATTCCACAGGATGGGCTCAGACAAGGTTTATAACGGCCTTCATGGAAAATTATTATGTATCTGAAGAAACAACATTCCAGCTGTACCTCGTCACCTACGATAAACCAGCCACAGTCACCGTAACGGTGTCCCTACCGAAATTCAACCAAACCCTGAACATCGAGAGGGACAGTTATCGCCTGGTGACCCTCGACTACACTTATATGATCACAGAAAAGGATGTGACTTCTAAGGCCGTTCTGGTCCAATCAGACGCCGCTCTATCTGTCTTCGGTTTTTACACGGCTGCCGGCAGCGGTGACGCCATGACCTGCCTCCCCGTAGAAGACCTGGGCACAGAATATTACATATCAACCACGGCATCAGGATCGGCAAAACAATTCGCTGTGGCCAACGGTCTGGAGGATGTGGCTCTGGTCAATGTAACCGTCTCTGGATCGATGGCGTATAAAGGCGTGGAGTACACCAAAGGACAGTCTTTTTCTTTTAGTCTCAGATACCAACAGTCCGTTCAGTTTCAAAGTTCTTCTGACCTAACCGGCACCAGGATCTCATCCACGGTTCCCGTAGCGGTTTTCAGTGGCCAAAAATGCTTCAGGGGGATAAACAACTTCTGTGATACCCTGGTTGAGCAGTTGTATCCCGTGTCTAGGTGGGGGCGCTTTTTTGTTTTGGCGCCGTTCTTGAACCACACCCAAGATTCTATCACCATGGTAACATCAAGTGCAGAAACCCAAGTATTTGTTGACGGAGCGATGGAACCCAAGGAGTACTTAATTGAGGACGTGAGAAGCCCCGTTCGAATTGGTTTGAAGGAAATGTCTATCATTAATGCTTCCAAACCTATTATGGTCAGCTATGTCCTCCAAGAATTCAAGCCCGGTGTAGTAACTACTTATGACCCCTTTTTTGTTACCATCCCGCATTCTTCGGCATCAAGAAGTTATTATAAATTCGTAACACAAAAAATATACTTCAACTATCTTATGATTGTGACTCCGGCAACGTCAGAAGATGGGTTCTACCTGGATCACCGCCCGCTGAGTCGGTATAATTTCACCGTACAATATTTCAGAGCTTACAGCGCATTCCAAGTCTTTATGGATAAAAGTGAAGGTCAACATGAAGTATATCATGACTCAACGCCCTTTACGGTTTATGTCTACGGTGTTGAAAGAGATACTTCATATGGATACTCTATGGGCCAAGAAACGATATATCCAGGTAGACATTTTTTTTATATTCAAAGCAGTACTAGGGGGTTTATCCCCCAAAAGTATGTTTGCATGCTAGGCTGAGACATTTGCCATCATCTACTGCTCCCTGTGATCGGCAGCAGCGATCACGGTCATGTCACTGGTAGCCCAGCCCCCACAGTTAGAAGCACTCCCTAGGACATATTTAACCCCTTCCTCGCCCCTACTGGTTAACCCCTTTCCTGCCCGTGTCATTTACACAGTAATCAGTGCATTTTTATAGCACTGATCGCTGTATCAATGACAATGGTCCCAAAATTGCGTAAAAATGTGCCCGTCGCAATATGGCACTCACAATAAAAATCGCTGATCTGATATGATTTATTGCATTTTTTTTTTTTTTACACATAAAATTGGTATATTTTTAGATGGATTATTGTTTGTATTGTTGCACATTATTTTATTGAGAATATTTTTTTTTATAGTGCACTGAACAGTTGTATGGTGTATTGTAGTGCCACGCCTATATAGATATATTTTTTCTGGAGTCATTGTACCCTTTAATTGGGATACAATAAAGGGGCAGGCAGCTACTTTAAACACAAAGGGCTAGATTCACGTAGCTGCGCCCCTTCTTACGGCGGGGCAGCGTATCGTATTTACGCTGCGCCGCCGTAAGTTTGAGAGGCAAGTGCTGTATTCACAAAGCACTTGCCTCGTAACTTACGGCGGCGTAGCGTAAATGGGGCCGGCGTATGCGCGCGTAATTCAAAAGATGATGAGGGGGCGTGTTTTATTTAAATGATGGTGACCCCGCGTTTTTTTACGTTTTTTTACGAACGGCGTAAAAGAATCCCAGTGCGCATGCTCGAAATTCCGACGCAAATCGTCATTGCTTTCGACGTGAATGTAAATTACGTCCTGCCCTATATTTTTTATATTATTTGTCATTATATATATTTACCGGCTTAGTATTTAATGTGTCCATTTGTTCTTGTTGTTAGATGCACCTTTGCCACCTTCGCCACCTTTGCCAACACCCACAGAAGGCAATGAACCAGAAGGAACCCTGCGTTGTCTTTCTAATGGTGCTGAATATCAACTTCCTCTCAGTATGGTAGTTGACGCTCACCTAGGTGTGTCTGATATACACCTCGAAGACCCTCTGTGCCAGGCGGCGGCTGATGAAGATTTCGCTTTCATTCGAATACCATTCAGTGGATGCGGATCCAATGTTCTGGTGAGGTTTACTGCCTAATTGCATGTTTTAAAGTATATATTTGAAAAAATTAGGAGCATGGGTGCATTTTATAGAGTTGTATCTCCAATATAGTGCATATGAGTCAGATTCACAAAAGAGATACGACGCCGTTTCTCCTGATACGCCGTCGTATCTCTGTTTCTATCTATGCGACTGATTCATAGAATCAGTTACGCATAGATATCCCTAAGATCCGACAGGTGTAATTGTTTTACACTGTCGGATCTTAGGATGCAGTACCGCGGCCGCCGCTGGGGGGAGTTCGCGTCGTAAACCAGCGTCGGGTATGCAAATTAGGAGTTACGGCGATCCACGACGGATTTTCGCGTTCGCTACGTCGCCGCTAGTCTAGTTTCCCGTCGCAAAGTAAGTCGTCGTTTTTGGTGCCTTAACTTTACACAGCAATCGTATTGCTGTATAAAGTACGGCCGTCGTTCCCGCGTCGAAATTTAAAAATGAACGTCGTTTGCGTAAGCCGTCCGGGAATACGGAATTACGCTACGCACGTCGAAAAAATGACGTCACTGCGCGCAAAGCACGACGGGAATGGCGAAACGGAGCATGCGCAGTAGGTCCGGCGCGGGAGCGCGCCTAATTTAAATGGCACACGCCCATTTGAATTGGCCCGCCTTGCGCCGGACGTATTTACGATACACCGCCGCAAGTTTCCAGGTAAGTGCTTTGTGGATCGGGCACTTAGGGCCATATTCTGAGTAAGGATACAATGGAGTATCTCAGGATACTCCATCGTATCTCCCTTTTTTGGCCCGCGTATCTATGCGACTGATTCTTAGAATCATTTTCGCATAGATACACTTAAGATCCGCCATGTGAAAGTCACTTACACTGTCGGATCTTAAATGTAATTACTCCGCCCGCCGCTAGATGGCGTTTACGTTCAGGTCTCATTTGTTTATGCAAATGAGCCTGATACGCCGATTCCCGAACGAATTCGCGTCGCGTAACCGTCGCTAACGTCGTTTGCGTAAGCGTAAACTTACCCCTGCTATATGAGGGGTACGTTTACGCAAGTCCCACGTAGGCCATGTTAAGTATGGCGTCGGGTCCGCGTCGTGTTTTTCCGTCGGCTACGTCGTTTCCCTAAGTCGTTCTTGAATACGACTTTACATCAATGACGCACATGTCGGCGTCATTGACGTTTTACGCCGAGAACTGGAGCATGCGCACTGGGCTATTTTAAGCCCGGCGCATGCGCAGTTCGTTAGAATCGGGGGCGCGCTTAATTTAAATAGAAGCCGCCCCCTTGGAGATACGCGTGGCTACGCCGGGCCATTTACACTCCGCCGCCCCAAACTACGGAGCAAGTGTTTGGGGAATACAGCACTTGCTCCTGTAGGTTGGGGCGGCGTAGTGTAAATGGCTTACGCGCCGCCCGCGGGAAATCTACGAGAATATGGCCCTAAAACTGGAAACTTGCGGCGGTGTAACGTAAACGGGTTACGTTACACGGCCGCAAATGTATGTGAATCTGGCCCTATATGCTTGATATCCTGCAGGTCTGAGTATGGGACCAACTGCAGTTGAGCAGGTGCTTGCTTACAAACTAGCTAAAATGCACAGGGCTAGATTCAGAGAGAGTTACACCTGGCGCATCAGTAGATACGGCGTCGTAACTCTGAATCTACGCCGTCGTAAATTTAAGCGTATTCTGGAAACCAGTAGGTAGATTCAGGTAGAGTTAGGCCGACTTATCAGTAGATAAGCCGACCTAACTCAGAATCTACGCCGACCTAAGTTTAAGCGTATGCTCAAACAGAGATACGCTTAAACATATCTAAGATACGACGGCTTGCACCGTCCTATCTTAGATTGCAATATTTTGGATGGCCACTAGGTGGCGCTTCCATTGCGGTCGGTGTAGAATATGTAAATGAGGAGATACGCCGATTCACGAACGTACGCCCGGCCGACGCAGTACTTTTATGCCGTTTGCGTAAGAGATAGGCCGCGTAAAGTTAGAGCTAGGCCCTAGTGGAATAGTAATGTTAAGTATGGCCGCCGTTCCCGCCGCGAAATTCGAAATTTTTACGTCGTTTGTGTAAGTCGTCCGCGAATCGGGATTTACGTCGTTTACGTCCACGTCGAAATCAATAGGCCTGTGCGGCGTACTTAGGCGCAATGCACACTGGGAAATGTAGGCGCCCGGCGCATGCGCAGTATAAAAAATGTAAAAAACGTGAGGTCAAGCCTCATTAACATTAAACACGCCCCCCCCCCAACACATTTGAATTAGGTGCCCTTACGCCCGCCGATTTAGGCTACGCCGTCGTAACTTAGCAGGCAAGTACATTGAGAATCATGTACTTGCCTAGCTTACTTACGGCGGCGTAGCCTAAACACGCTAAGCTACGCCGCCGCAAGTTTAGGCGATTGTCTGTGAATCTACCTACAGATACGCTTAAATTAGGCTAAGATACGAGCGGCGTAAGTCTCTTATGCCGTCGTATCTTAGTTGCATATTTACGCTGGCCGCTAGGTGGCGCTTCCGTCGTTTTCGGCGTAGAATATGCAAATGACCTAGATACGCCGATTCACAAACGTACGTACGCCCGGCGCTATTTTTTTACGTTGTTTACGTTAGGCTTTTTCGGCGTAAGGTTGCTCCTGCTATTAGGAGGCGTACGCAATGTTAAGTATGGCCGTCGTTCCCGCGTCGAAATTTGAAAATTTTGCGTAACTCGTCCGTGAATGGGGCTGGACGTAATTTACGTTCACGTCGAAGCCAATGACGTCCTTGCGGCGTACTTTGGAGCGATGCACACTGGGAAATTCCACGGACGGCGCATGCGCCGTTCGGGGAAAAACGTCAATCACGTCGGGTCACCAATAATTAACATAAAACACGCCCCCTCATCCTCATTTGAATTAGGCGCGCTTACGCCGGCCCCCATTTACGCTACGCCGCCGTAACTTAGGAGGCAAGTGCTTTGTGAATACAGCACTTGCCTCTCCGACTTACGGTGGCGTAGCGTAAAATTTTGGGTGGAACTCCGCTTTAACCCTGAATGGACCCCCCCCCCCCAAGCTTGCATCTTTAACCACTTCCGGACCGCCGCATGTACATTTACGTCGGCAGAATGGCACGGACAGGCACATCAACGTACCTGTACGTGCCTGCCTAGACGTGGGTCAGGGGTCCGCTACATGCGGCGGTCGGATTCCCGCGGGGAGCGATCCGGGACGAGGGCGCGGCTATTCGTTTATAGCCGCCCCGTCGCGATCGCTCCCCGGAGCTGAAGAACGGGGAGAGCCGTATGTAAACATGGCTTCTGCGTGCTTCACTGTGGCGGCTGCATCGATCGAGTGATCCCTTTTATAGGGAGACTCGATCGATGACGTCACACCTACAGCCACACCCCCCTACAGTTGTAAACACAACCCTAACTCCTACAGCGCCCCCTTGTGGTTAACTCCCAAACTGCAACTGTCATTTTCACAATAAACAATGCAATTTAAATGCATTTTTTGCTGTGAAAATGACAACGGTCCCAAAAATGTGTCAAAATTGTCCGAAGTGTCCGCCATAATGTCGCAGTCACGAAAAAAATCGCTGATCGCCGCCATTAGTAGTAAAAAAAAAAAAAAATTTAATAAAAATGCAATAAAACTATCCCCTATTTTGTAAACGCTATAAATTTTGCGCAAACCAATCGATAAACGCTTATTGCGATTTTTTTACCAAAAATAGGTAGAAGAATACGTATCGGCCTAAACTGAGGAAAATAAAAAATGATATTATAAAATGATATTATAAAAACCGCAGAGGTGATCAAATACCACCAAAAGAAAGCTCTATTTGTGGGGAAAAAAGGACGCCAATTTTGTTTGGGAGCCATGTCGCACGACCGCGCAATTGTCTGTTAAAGCGACGCAGTGCCGAATTGTAAAAACCCCTTGGGTCATTTAGCAGCATATTGGTCCGGTCCTTAAGTGGTTAAAAACAGGTTAGCCAATTATGGGTACCACTTTAACCCCGAACTTTCTGCATGAATTGATGGCTAACACGGGACAATACTCGTCTTCTACCGCTGTGTCCTGTATTTATGGTGTCATTTGTGCCCAGTCCATGGAAATGTATACATTTTCTCATAGAGTGAAGATGGAAAAACCTTCTATGAGAACACGGTCTATGGGACGATCCCGGGGACCAGCATCCATCGCATTGAGATCCCAGTGAAGTGCGAAATGGAGATGAATGAGACCCTCGGGATGAACCTTCACCCTAAAGTCACTGATGTAGTCTCTCTAGGTCACTATAACGTCTCTCTGCAACTCTATCAGTCCGAAGACTTCGGCGACCTGATCACAGCATATCCCTATGAGGTGGACATCCATGGGCGCTTGTATGTTGAGTTTAAAGTGGTGTCCGGTGACCAGAATCTGCAGATACTTGTCGAGAACTGTAAAGCTTCTCCATCGCTAGAAGACAATGAGCAAGTCTACCGTCTCATCCAACAAGGGTAACTATCCTGTACATCGGTGGTCACCAACCCTGTCCTCAGGGCCCACTAACAGGCCAGGTTTTATGTACAGTGGAACCTCGGTTTAAGAGTATCTTGGTTTGAGAGCATTTTAATTTGCGAGCAACGTTTTAAAAACTTTTGCGAGTGTTGATTTGCAAGACGAGCAGAATTCAAGCTAAATAGGCCTGAGGAACGGGGGCACAGGAGTCGAGAAAAGCCAAACATTGGCCTGCAGTACCTCATTTGGCCTGAGGTACGGGGGCGCACAAGCCGAGCAGAGCCAAAAATTGGCCTGCAGTACCTCATTTGGCCTGAGGTTCCCGGGGCGCAGGAGCTGAGAAAAGCCAAACATTGGCCTGCAGTACCTCATTTGGCCTGAGGTACGGGGGCGCACAAGCCGAACAGAGCCAAAAATTGGCCTGCAGTACCTCATTTGGCCTGAGGTTCCCGGGGCGCAGGAGCTGAGAAAAGCCAAACATTGGCCTGCAGTACCTCATTTGGCCTGAGGTACCGGGGCCCAGGAGCCGAGAAAAGCCAAACATTGGCCTGCAGTACCTCATTTGGCCTGAGGTAGGGGGGGGGCAAGAAACAAGCCGAAGTGTCCTCTGGCCTTTTCGGAAGTTTTTGGCGCTCTCTGGCGCCCCCCTTCCACCTCTGGCCACATTCGGAATTGCATCCCATTGAAGTCAATGCGGAACAAATTATTTTAGTTTCCATTGACTTCAGTGGGAAAACTCGCTTTGGATTACGAGCATTCTCCTGGAACGGATTATGCTCGTAATCCGAGGTTCAACTGTATTATTTTGGGGAGATGCAGACTAGAATACTGCAGTCACTGAGCAGCAAATGATATCACCTGTGATGTATTTCAGTTATCTTGCAAACCTGGCCTGTTAGAGGGTTGATGATGACTACTGCTGTACATAACGAGCTGAAGCCTCCCTTTGCTTTCCTATATTTCTGCATTCTGATCTTTTTTGTGTTGAATTCTCTTTTTTATCCTCAGGTGCCCCCAAGACTCCACTTTGCAGACCCACGCCGTTCCCGACCAGAGGCTGCAGCGCTTCAGCCTCCATGTTTTTAAGTTTAACAGTTTTGGGGAGGTGTACCTGTCCTGTAATGTCCTTGTCTGCCATAACGGAACTTCTCCAAACCGCTGTACCCAAGGGTGCCACCATCTAAGGCACAGACGTGACGCTCGTGGCTCTCCAGTACATTTGGCCGCTGCCAGGTTGTCTCAGGGGCCCATTGTGTTTAAATCTGGTGAGGTTTTTACATTTTAGGTTCATTAGGAACTCTGAGCCAAACACAGATCTTGTTTTCAGCCAACATACACCAAAACACGTGTTTTTTCAGCTCTTTACCGCCACCCTGTGGGCAACTTCTGCTATTGTTGTCTGATGTTTAGTATTGGCTCTGAGCATGCGTGTTTGTACTTTGGATTTTAGTCTAATGGACTTGTGTACACACAATCGGATGATCCGACGGAACACATGTTTTGCAGGGGTGTATTTAGGTTTTGTGCTGCCCTAGGCCTGACTAAACTCGCGCACCCCCCTAATTTAAATATGACACGCCCCTTCATGGGAATTAGTGGGAGGAATAGGGTCCCTTCATGGTAATTAGTGGGAGGAATAGGGCCCCATCATTGGAATTAGTGGGAGGAATAGGGCCCCATCATTGGAATTAGTGGGAGGAATAGGGCCCCTTTATTGAAATTAGTGGGAGGAATAGGGCCCCTTAATGGGAATTAGTGGGAGGAATAGGGCCCCTTAATTGGAATTAGTGGGAGGAATAGGGCCCCTTCATTGGAATTAGTGGGAGGAATAGGGCCCCTTCATTGGAATTAGTGGGAGGAATAGGGACCCTTCATTGGAATTAGTGGGAGGAATAGGGCCCCTTAATTGGAATTAGAGAGTGGAATAGGGCCCCTTCATTGGAATTAGAGAGAGGAATAGGGCCCCTTCTTTGGAATTAGTGGGAGGAATAGGGCCCCTTCATTGGAATGAGAGAGAGGAATAGGGTCCCTTAATTGGAATTAGTGGGAGGAATAGGGCCCCTTCATGGGAATTAGAGAGAGGAATAGGGCCCCTTAACTGGAATTAGAGAGAGGAATAGGGTCCCTTCATTGGAATTAGAGAGAGGAATAGGGCCCCTTAATTGGAATTAGAGAGTGGAATAGGGCCCCTTCATTGGAATTAGTGGTAGGAATAGGGCCCCTTCATTGGAATTAGTGGTAGGAATAGGGTTCCTTAATTGGAATTAGTGAGAGGAATAGGGCCCCTTCATTGAAATTAGAGAGAGGAATAGGACCCCATCGTTGGTGTACATGGGATTATGCACTGTTGGTGTCAGTGGGAGGAATGCCTTGTATCAGTGGGTATTACTGTGCCCCAAGGGCCAGATAAAGGAAAGTAAAAGGGCCACATCCCGCCTGTGGGCCGCAGTTTGGGGACCACTGCTTCAAAACATTGCATAGATCTGCTTTATGACTTTATAGGCAGTTCAGTTGCCATAATCCGTCCACCATAAGATCACACACAGAGCAGGTGTTAGTAGGAGGACACAAGTCAAAGGTCAAAGGTGAAATATTTTCAGTCATATACAGAAAGTTCAGTCCAGTATATATTCCTTGATGTGTTAATAACACTTTTTTTTCCCAGGTGATCTCCAGACGTCACATACAGTTCCCTCCTTTATGCTCGTGGCTGTGATCGCTATGATGGCCGTATTGAGCGCGCTGGCCCTGGCGATTCAGAAGCGTGTTTTAAAAAGTCGGGACTACTCTCTATTGCAGGGCGCGGAAGACTGACACACTTATGGGGTCCCGTCATCCATTGCATGAGATGTGACACATTAAATATGTTTTTATTCATGGAATCCCGAGTTTACAAGTCATTAACAATTAGCATATTTAAGTGCTTGCCGACAGCCTCGCGCCGATATACGTCGGCAGAATGGCACGTACAAGCAGATTAATGTACCTGTATGTCTTATTTAAGACGGCGAGCTCCGTGAGTGTGATCGCGGGTCCCATGGACTCGATGTCTGTGGGGATACCCGCGATCGTCTCATGGAGAGGAAGAGCAGGGGAAATGCTGATGTAAACAAGCATTTCCCCATTCTGCCTAGTGACAGGACACTGATCACAGCTCTCTGTGATCAGGAGCGGTGATCAGTGTCCTGTCACACGTAGCCCATCCTCCCTACAGTTAGAACACATCCCTAGGACACACTTAACCCCTTCAGCGCCCCCTCCTGGTTAACCCCTTCACTGCCAGTCAGATTTACACAGTAACCAATGCATTTTTTTTAGTACTGATCGCTGTAAAAATGACAATGGCCCCAAAATAGCGCCATAATGTCGCA
The DNA here is from genome assembly GCF_905171775.1 of Rana temporaria. Taxonomy (NCBI): domain Eukaryota; kingdom Metazoa; phylum Chordata; class Amphibia; order Anura; family Ranidae; genus Rana; species Rana temporaria. The sequence goes on along the minus strand of NC_053495.1, from coordinate 11,378,139 downwards.
GTCACGATAAAAATCGCTGATCGCCGCCATTACTAGTAAAAAAAAAAATGAGTAATACAAATGCCATAAAACTATCCCCTATTTTGTAAACGCTATACATTTTGCGGAAACCAAATCAATAAACACTTATTGGGATTTTTTTTTACCAAAGTTCGCGGGGACAGGGGCATTTAAAATATATATATTATTGTTTATTTAATTTTAACACTTTTATTCCTTTTTTTGCCCCCACGGAGAGTTGCTTTTCATGGGGAAACCCTCCTGAGTCCTGCTGCTTTATCCATTGACACAGACAGCCCCCTCCCCCCTGCTCCAGTGTCAATGGATTTGATTGACAGCAGCTGGAGCCAATGGCTGATGTCGCTGCTATCAATCTATCAAATGAGGACAGTCCCTCGGCGGCTGTCTCGGCTCCTCCTCGCAAAAGCTTTCCACCTCCATGTGAGCTCGCATGGTGGAAAGCTTTTGCGATTGCGCTCCCATGATACAGCGGCGGGCATAGCCGCCGACTGTATAACTCTGCCCCGCCCCCCCGTGTCATCTGCTGTGATGGACAGCAGCGCCAGCCAATGGCTGCGCTGCCATCAATCCGTCCAGCCTAGCCAATCAACGGCCAGGCTGGGAACCGTAGAGGATCATGTGGACGCGCGCGGGACTTTCGAGGGGTCAGGTAAGTAAAACGGGGGTTCGGGGGGTGCAATGCCGTTGGATGTTTTTAAGGTGAAAAAAAATTTACCTTTACAACCCCTTTAAGAAAAACGGTGGGGGGGGGGGGGAGCCGCAGCATAGACGTTTTTTCACCCTAATGCATAGAATGGTGAATAACCATGAGACTTTACAATCACTTTAAGCCAGGAGTCTCAAACTGGTGGCCCTCCAGCTGTTGCAAAACTACAAGTCCCATGAGGCATTGCAAGGCTGACAGTTACAAGCATGACTCCCACAGGCAGAGGCATGATGGGACTTGTAGTTTCGCAACAGCTGGAGGGGCCTGCCATGTGTGCATTGTGAGAAGCTCGGTGAGTAATTTCAATGCAGAAAAGGAGACGGTACCACCGTGCGAGACTGAAGGGAAGGCCGGAGTTCAGCTTGAACTTTTCTCATTACATAAAACCAAGCACTAAAGCAAAAAAAGTTTAATACCTTCCGCATCCACCAAACTTCACCCATTAAAAAACAAAAAACACATCCAGAATGGGGGGGGGAAACAAAGAATAAGACAGACGCTCTGCAGTCTACCAGGAGTACAGTATATAAATATTCATTTGTACAACTTTGTACATTACAAAAAAAGGAGGAGGATCACAGTTCTGCCATATACACAAATACAATCCCATATAACTTAAGGGGTAGTAGAGCAGTGGATGCTCAAGTCAGCGACGTCCGCAGTCTGCTAGAAAAGGGTCCGGCCGTTAATGCGGGACGGGGTGCCAACTCATCCGATTCACAGCGGACCGATTTGTATTCCAGAGGTAGGTTCACCTTCAATGAAGAGATTTCCAATGTAAGAAAAAGAGCTGAATGAATGCTGCAAGAATGACGGGAATCCTGTCAACGGAAGCCACTTATACAGCCAGTCACCGTCCAATCACAGGCTGAAGGAAGAGGACAAGTCAGATGAAATCTATAAACATGCATTCCTTGCTGGTCACTGGGGGGCTCCGAGGTCAGATATTAAAGTGTTACTGAACACAGTAATATGAAAATAAATGTATCTGCCCCCCGCTTATAAATCTTCTTTTTACATTAAAATATTGCCACTATATACCTTTTTGGCGGATCTGTATACCACGGTTACATCATAAACTACAATTTGTCCAGAGCTGTGTGTTTAGGAAGGTGGAGATTTCCACTGCAGCCTGTAGACACGCCCACATGTGTGATGTCAATATCATGTGACCTGGCCATCTCTGAGAACAAGGAAATGTTCTCTCCAGCATTAAAGACACAACTGAGCATGTGCAGGTCAGCTAGCCTGCGTTAACAGGCCTTCCCTAGACAGTGCAGGACGGGAGGATCATATACAACTCGTTCACCGCCCTGCCCCCCATTCACAGCTGGACTGGAAAGGAGCAGAAATGGGCTGATAAGGTCTTCCCTCTGCTCTCTCCTGGCAGCACACCTGACCGGCACCAAATGTTGCCTGTCCCTCTCCCATTCTGACTACTTAACACATGATTACAGAAGGCTGGAAGTTCAATTCATGGACCTTACATGTTGCATTTAAAATTACTTTTTAACCACTTAAGACCCGGACCTTTAGGCAGGTCAAGGACCCGGCCAGTTTTTGCGATTTGGCACTGCGTCGCTTTAACTGACAATTGCGCGGTCGTGCGACGTGGCTCCCAAACAAAATTGGCGTCCTTTTTTCCCCCACAAATAGAGCTTTCTTTTGGTGGTATTTGATCACCTCTGCGGTTTTTATTTTTTGCGCTATAAACAAAAATAGAGCGACAATTTTGAAAAAAAAACAATATTTTTTACTTTTTGCTATAATAAATATCCCCAAAAAATATATAAAAAAAAAACTTTTTTGTCCTCAGTTTAGGCCGATACGTATTCTTCTACCTATTTTTGGTAAAAAAATAAAAAAAGAAACGCAACTCCGGGACCGATCACGGGACTCCAGCGGCGATCGCGGCCGTGGTCACGGAGCTTTGGATCGGGTCGCGGGCCCGCGACCCACGGCTGGGCACTTAAGGAGGACGTACAGGTATGTGCTTGTGCCCAGCCTTGCCATTCTGCCGACGTATATGTGCAGGAGGCGGTCCTTAAGTGGTTATTAAAAATACATTTACATTTGAGTGTGTTTAAATATCTGGTTGCAGTTCAGCTTTAAGCCGTGCAACACTTTTCTCTTTTTTTCTTAGATTAGATTAAATGGTTAAAAAAAAAAAAGAAGTGTCTGTCATTTATTTCTCTTATACCCAGGCATGCAGCTGCATGTTATTTAATGTGGCCTCGGAAATATGGGAGCTTATGCGCATATTTGCAAAAAGCGTTCAAAGGGATTTAAAAAAAAAAAAAAAAAATCTGAGTTCAAAGTAATTTTCTTTTTCTTTAGGATTAAATGAGCATAAATTATTTCAACATCGAGAATGATTTAATATTCTGGCCAGTAGAATGCATTTACGTTGAACGCAATATGCAAATACACATATGCAGTTCCTGGCAGAAAACTCCAGCATTACCATTGTGCACAAGGCCTTACACCTTCCCCTCCTCAAAGCGGAGGTTCACCCTAAAACATCTATATACAGTATGCTGTTTGTTTTTACCGTACATACAGTTTTATTATTTTTTTCCCTCCGGCTTCCGCGGTAGTGAGCGTTCCTATTCAGAGGTTAGATGATTGACGTCTGGTGAAAAACTTACCCTGGCGCGTCACCAGTTTTCCGTAACTAGCCGACCTGCGAGTCGGCTCTATACGGCGCCTGCGCCCGCCCATATAGAGCCAGTTTGAGTTCGGAAAACTGGTGACGCACCTTATGCGCCAGGGGAAGTTTTTCACCAGACGTCGATCATTTAACCTCTGAATAGGAATGCCCACTCCCGCGGGAGCCAGAACCTGGAAGCCGTGGGGAAAATAACAATAAAACGGTATGTGTGGCAAAAAAACAGCATACTGTACATGTCGGAAGTATGCTGGATGTAATGGTATATAATTGTTTTAGGGTGAACCTCCGCTGTAACTAAAGTGAAAATGTTTTGATGGCACACTTTAAAGTTTTTGTGTTTCTCACACTCTTACCACTTTGTAATCCTTTTTCTACAACGGCGGCCATATTGGGTCATTTCACTTACAGGCTTTTAAGGGGGGGGGGGGGGGGGTCATTCACCTTAGGGCTGTGATCCAATCACGTCCACATGTCAGTTTTTTAGGCGGACCAAATTGGAAGGTAAATTGCGGCACTCGTATGGACTAGCAGGTGTAAATAGACCTTGTGTCTGTTACCACCAGGTCCGATCAGAGGCAGCCGGGTGTAATGGCCCGTACACACGATCCGAATATCGTACAACTTTTTTGGCTTAATAGTCGCAAATAGAAATTAAATAGGTTACTAAAGTCGCAAAAATTCTCGTACGACAGAAAAAATAGAAAATCGGAAGTGATGTCATGTGTTGTATTTTCGGTCGACAACTGTACTGACTAAACAAAAATCGTCCGATCTGGCATTGTACAAGGAAAATTGTTGTGCTTGTTCGATCGAATAATATTAAATCGGATAAACTGTCGTCATCGGCTCTCGAAAGTAGTGTACACACAATCCAAAAATCATACGGATTCTTCTTCTTCTTCGGACAACAGTTTTCGTCCAATATTAAGATTGTGTTTAAGGGCCATAAGTTTTAGTTCACACTGAGGGCGGGTTTGAAATTGTGCTTCAGCTGAACTCGCACGATTTCAAACCCGCATTTCATTGCTACTTCAGGGGCGATATGACAGATATATATATTCACAGATGTTTATTGAAATTGCCTCTGAAGTCGCCAAAGCTAGTGCAGGAACTACTTTTGAAACTGCAAAGTTGGCATCGCACCCATTCTAACAGTGCCATTGGCGGCAATATGCCCCACTTTGTCATGTAATTTGTCAAATTGGCCAATGTGAACGTGGGCTAAAGGAATAGCAGTCAGTATACCCCCCAGACAGCCTTAGAGTAGAGCGGGGCTTGCCCATGTCTGCTTTTCATAAACGGACACAGACCTGTAATCTGCCTGCTCTGTTCAGCAGACAGTGCCTATGCAGAGAAGGGGGCACATGTAGATATTTAAAAAAAACAGTACAGCTTTGACCAAAGTTGAATAACACCCTACAGGCAATCTGCATTCCTCCCAAAGCCTGACTGAAAAGCTCTCACAGGTAGCATCAGCCCATCGTGCCTTGATGCTAAAACACCCCCAGTCAATTCAAAACATGTGCTCTCTCCCTCCCCAGCTGCAATAGATCCAAGCTCAGCAATACTGCAGTGGAGGAGATGGTGAACTGCGCATGTGTGGGGAGTAGAGAGCTCACTCCAGTGGTAGTAGAGAGCTCACTCCAGTGGTAGTAGAGCGCTCACTCCAGTGGTAGTAGAGCGCTCACTCCAGTGGTAGTAGAGCGCTCACTCCAGTGGTAGTAGAGCGCTCACTCCAGTGGTAGTAGAGCGCTCACTCCAGTGGTAGTAGAGAGCTCACTCCAGTGGTAGTAGAGAGCTCACTCCAGTGGTAGTAGAGAGCTCACTCCAGTGGTAGTAGAGAGCTCACTCCAGTGGTAGTAGAGAGCTCACTCCAGTGGTAGTAGGGGAGCAGTAACGGCTGGGAGGATCTTAGCAACAAGGCAGGAAGGGATGAGAAAAAGCAAGCGAGGGAGAAAAATGTTCACTCCTGTGACGGTAAGCAGTAACAACGAGGCCTCACTTAGCAACATCCATTTTTCATTAAGCTTCAGGAGGTATGCAAATGGCCTACACCTATATCAAGGTCTTTATTTAACTTTGGTCATCGCTGCAATTTTGTTTTTATCTGCTGGGGCTCCTCATGTGCACAAGCACTTTTTATATTTTTGGTAAAAAGTGAACTTGCCCTTTAAACTTTACAGAGGTGAGGCTCTTTAGATGGAAGTCTATCAGTCTGCCCAGCAAGGAATGCACACACTCATATCATTCATTCTGACATTTCAGGATAATGGTCCTTTGTGCCGGTTACAGAATACTCCACTCCAGAAGAAACTTCTCCAGTTTTCTGGGAAAGAATACGTAGAAAATCTTATACTGATATACCAAATCCTCAGGGGATTCAGCAGACACCATAGCGGAAAGCAGCTTTTTGTGCACTACCGTGTAAAAGTAGAAAGCATAATACATAATGCAAAGAGATAACTTTCCACAGACAGATGGGGGGGGAGGGGCAGTTCTCTCTGCTCCAGAATACTCCTATGGCTGGGGCGGGCGGATAAACGGAGGAGGAAGCTGTGACTGCAGCACTGCATTGACACTTCCTTGTATCCTATGGATGGGGGGGAGGGGTCCACTGTTTTACTCGAGGTCCTGCAGGTTTATTGTGCTTCCTGTAAATTGTGAACTGTCTGAGGCGGCGTCATCCTCGGTGGAGGCGTGGGGCTCCTAGGGAAAAAAAACAAGACATAATTATTTTATTAAACTGCTACTAAATGTTTACAGAGCCAAAATGCTTCAAGTGACAAAGTCTGATACCTGTAGGATATGCACTGGTAGATCGACTGTGAGCTGAGCATGATCGACTGTGAGCTGAGCATGCGCTGCTGGAGACTGGGCGCTCAGCTGGAAAGGCAGATCGCTGTCCCCGGAAGGATCATCCTACAGACAAGGAAAACATTGTAGCTTCATTATTTGCATGTCTGTGTAGTGTTTTGTTTATATCTATAATAAGGAAAGTGTAATACTTCTGCATAGTAAGAGGTGCACATTAACCACTTCAATACCGGACATTTTCACCCCATTTCTGCCCAGGCCAATTTCAGATTTCTGCACTGTCACACTTTGAATGACAAATACTCATGCAATACTGTACTCAAATTACCTTTTTTTTTTATTCTTATCTTTTTGAGACAGATTTCTAGAACTAGTTGCCGCCTGCTACAAGGAGGCCGTTCCCTGCATAGAATATATATTATAGTTCTCTGCGGCTAACAGAACGGAGTCTGAAAAAAGCCCAGCACTCAAGGTCACTTGCCAGCTATCCTGACAAGGTCCTGTCTAGCATGGCAGGTTTAGGGTGACCATGCTAGATGGCTGCAGTCAGGGGCCCGTATTCAGTGACGAGTTACGACGGCGTATCTCCGGATACGCCGTCGTAACTCTGAGTGTGCAGGGTCGTATCTATGCGCCTGATTCGTAGAATCAGTTACGCATAGATTTCCCTAAGATCCGACCGGCGTAAGTCTCTTACACCATTGTATCTTAGGCTGCATATTTAGGCTGGCCGCTAGGTGGCGCTTCCGTAGATTTACAAGAGGAATATGCAAATTAGGTAGATACGCCGATTCAGAAACTTACGTCCGCCCGGTGCATTTTTTTACGTCGTTTGCGTAAGGCTTTTTTCGGTGTAAAGTTACCCCTCATAAAGCAGGGGTAAGTCATGTTAGGTATGGACGACGGAAACACACGAACAGCGTTGTATTTTACGCCGTTTATGTAAGTCGTTTGCGAATAGGGCTATACGTAAGTTACCTTCACGTCGAAAGCATTGACAGTTTGCGGCATAATTTGGAGCATGCGCACTTGGAAACTTTCACGGACGGCGCATGCGCTGTTCGTAAAAAACGTAAAATACGTGGGGCCACAAGTAATTTAGATAAAACACGCCCACATCATCCACATTTGAATTAGGCGGGCTTACGCCGACACATTTACACTACCCCGCCGCAACTTAGGGCGCAAGTTCTTTCTGAATACGGAACTTGCACCCTAAGTTACGACGGCGTAATGTATCGGAGATACGTTACGCCCGCCGATAGATACGCAATTGTATCTGAATCCGGGCCAGTAAGAAAACACGTGCTAGCAAAAATGGGTTAGTCATTCATACCAGTGGTCATCAACCCTGTCCTCAGGGGGCCCACTAACAGGCCAGGTTTTATGTATTACCTTGGAGAGATACAGACTAGAATACTGCAATCACTGAGCATCAAATTATATCACCTGTCATGTTATCTTGCAAACCTGGCCTGTTAGTGGGCCCTGAGGACAGGGTTGATGACCACTGCTTTACACAGCAAAGCCATTCTCAGCCATGGTTCAGTGAAACGTTAGGGTTCCTCCAAAGGCTTCTAGGAGACCCTTGAGCTGTGGCCGATTGACCTCCCATCTATTCTAGATGTTCCAAGTCGGTCCTGACCTTTCCTTTTTTTTTGTGTGTGCGCCATTCAGTATTCTACGATTTTAAAAAATGAACTTCTACGCAAAGTGGTAACAAAGCCATGACAACAAACATGCAGAGCCGCCTGCGCCAGTGTTGGTACAAAATTCCAGTAAGGGAAGTCTTACCTGAAGAAGCTGGATCTGTACATACTGAGCCCCTGTGGCTGGGTCCCGTAACGTCAGGCCACCATTTGGCATAACAACACTGTTCCCTATCCGGTTACCAGTCGGAGACACTTGTTTTGTACTTTTATTTTTCTTCTGAGTAGGTGAAGTGCCTAAAAATTTACAGACAACACATTTACATTAGATGTTAAATAAGTCAATACAGAAAAAAGGGTGCATGCAGTAACTGTCCAGTAAACAATGTGGCGGCCAACAATGGAAAACAGGCAAAAAAAAAAAAAAGACAGAAGCGAGCGGTGGCATTTGATTGCTGGGTTCTCAGTCTTAGAGCGGGGGATGCGGACTCCAACTTGGGCAAGTATGGAAAAAAAAAAAATCCAACACTTCTCTTTTAATGCCTCAATTAACCGTTTAAAATCTGCTAAATACATTTCCAGGTGCATCAAAACTAAAAGGTGTGCCAAGTAGGGATGAGCTCCGGTGTGTTCGCACAGTCCACGTGCAGAGCCCGCCAGGAAGTCTGCACAGCGCTGCGCTAACCATAGGTAGGGAGACATTTCCCAATCTCTGCAGCAGAGTATCGGGAAATGTCTCCCTGCCTGTGATTAGTGTAGCGCCGTGCAGACTTCCTGGCGGGCTCTGCACGTGGACTGGGCGAATACGCCGGAGTTCATCCCTAGTGCCAAATCATAAGCCACAGCCCAAATAGAAAGCCTTTCCCATTTTGTAAAAATCCACCTCCTAGTCATGTGAAAAAATACAAAAAAAAGTTTTGCACATGTGGTCTCTGCCAAGCCAAAAGGGAGAGATTTACTAAGACTGGATCACTCAGAGTCTAGTACAGCTGTGTATGGTAGGCAATCAGCTTCTACCTTCAGATTGTTCAAGTAAACCGAAAAAAATTAAAACTGGAAGCGGATTGGTTTCTATGCAGAGCTGCACCAGATTTTGCACTCTCCAGTTTTAGTGAATCAACCCCAAAGTGTCCTGAAAGAACGACATTAGCAGATTGTTCAGTAGGCAGGCCACCACTGTATGAATCTTAGTCCCCTATGTGCCTATGGCAGAGACCACAAGACCAGAACCTTAGCACTGGTCACCTGACCAGAAGGGCCTGTTGTCAAAAGGAAAAAAAAAAAAAAAATGCAAAAGTTTTCCCTTTTTTTCCTGATTTAAGGAGCAAAACGAACAACAGTGGTACCTTGGATTATGAGCATAATTTGTTCCAGAAGCATGATTGTAATCCAAAGCACTCATATCAAAGCAGAAATGGTAACAAAATACAAAAAATTCCACGCCATCTAAATTGAAGGAGCCAACACTACCAATGGACAAATGGTGAAATAACAGAACAAACATAAAAAGTGTAGAGCAGGGGTCTTCAAACTACAAACTACAATTCCCATCATGCCTAGTCATGTCTGAGTGTCAAGAGTTTTACAACTTTCTTTAGGATGAGATCTCTGCTCACCTGAGCTGCTGCTGCCACCTTTCTTTTTGCTCTTCACCAGCTGGATGGCTCTGTAGTCTGTCCTAGCCGATCCACCACTCTCCTGCTAAGACAGGGATAAGATTTAGAGGAAGTCCACATCCTGCCAGGACCATGGCACTTCTGTCTCAAAGTCCAAAGACTCAAAAATAAAATAAAAAATAAAAATTATGCACTTTTTTTAATGAACCAATTTCTCCAGGCAGTTACACACACTTCATTCTCGTACACACGATCGGACTTCCATCGGACAAAACCGTGGATTTTTGTCTGAAAAGGCATTGGCCGTGAATTTGTTCTGTATACAGACGGCAGAACATTTTCAGCCAACATTCACAAAACTACGTGTTTTTTCTGCTCTTTAGCCCCACCCTTTGGGCAACTTATGCCAATGTTGTCTGATGGTTAGCATTGGTTCGGAGCATGCTTGTGTACACACGATCGGATAATCCGAACGGAACACATTTGTTGTCAGACAATTTGAGAGCATGGACAGCCAACATTTGTTGTTGGAAATTCCGACAATTGTCCGAAGGATGTTGGCTGTCCGTGCTCTCAAATTGTCCGGCAACAAATGTGTTCCGTTCGGATTATCCGATCGTGTGTACACAAGAAAAAACACATCCATCACACAATTGTTGTTGGAATATTCGATCGGGTGTACGGGCCTCAACACTGACCAGCATTTACCATGGATCTATACCTTAAAGTGTTAACTATAAATAAATAAAAAAAACACAACAAAACACACCCCACACAATTTGTTGGTAAAATATAATGTTACAGTAACGCTTTAAAAAATTGTGCACGTCCATGCAACAACAAACGATGTAAATTTTACTATCCATAGGCGATCCCTTAAAAAGGAGAAGTCCAGCCTGAGCTCGTTTGTCTGGGCTTCTCCTAAGAATCACAGGGCGCATTTCGGCCGATAGCGGGGCACTTTTAACCCCCGCTAGCAGCCAAGAAAGGGTTAAAAACCGCCCACCCGATTTCAATGGACAGCAGCGGTAAACACACCGCTCCAAAGATGAGGCTAGCAGGACTTTTTTTAGTCCTGCTAGCGCAACGCTCCAGTGGGAAAGCCCTCAGGCTTTCCCACTGGAGTGAATGACAGCTGTTTTAGGGCGGATTGCAGACGCTAGAGCGCCTGCAATAAAGGGGTCTTACGGGTCACCACTTTAGAGTTATACAGGACAACTGTTGCTAGAAATACTGCCCATGATTTTGACGTTCATGGTGATAAAAGCATTATTAATTTCATCATCTACGTTTATTATTTGGGCAGTGCAATTACATTTTGTTTATTTTGCACTTTATAAGCTCCTGCTTATGGACAAATACCTCCGCAAAAATTACAGTAAAGCTGCGCTAAAAATAGCAGCACTTTACCGCCTGCGCCCCAGTGTGAAAGCAGCCCAATTTTTTTTTTTTTTTACACAATTGATTTAACATTTTCCCAAGATTCCATACTTTTTCCCCCAGGGGTTTTATATAGCATCCTAAAAACATCACCCTCACTTAGTACTCCCCTTAAGAGCCCTCAGCCCTGATGTAACAGTGGGCTGACTTTTGGGAGGAGTTATGCAAATATTGAAAGTCCTTGATGGGTGGGTGTCAGTCTGGAAGAGTGGGTGTTCCTAGGCAGGCTGTTTGCATGCAGACCACCGTAGGAAAAATGCTGACATGTGACACCAAGGCTCCATGATTACAAGAACTGAAATCTAATGAATAAAGGGGCCTGTCAAAGCTAGATGATGCTGGGTGTCCTCCAGTTAGGAAATGGGACGGGCTGTGTCCGGCATGCTGCAGCTTCTAATGCATCGAATGAGAAGCTCACAGTGTGCAGTGAGAGTAAGCAGTTTCTGTAAAGGACAAGAGCCGGTACAACTGTGCAAGACTGAGGAGAAGGCTATGGTTTAGCTTTACGCATCACAAGCATTTGTGCACATGAAGAAAGAACGCTGCTCTCTCAAATAGCCCATGTAACAGAGGTACGGAGCGGCCTCGGCCCCTGGGGCAGGATCGCACCCTATGAGTAAGCCCCGGGGGGCAGGGTGAAACACGTCAGTGGGGGGCGCCTTTTTTTTGGGCAGGCAACTAGGCTGAGGCCGCTCCATACACGTGCTGGTCGTGAGAGCAGCATTCTTCTTTATTCATGTGCACACTACTCTCTGGATGAGAAGACCAGCACCCCCTTGTTTCTGCGGATCACAGGAATAGAGATTCTTCCTCAGCTTTGAGCGGCGCTCCAAGTCTATGCTGAGCTCGCAATCACAAGCATGTATATGTTTGACTATGCAATTATTAAAGACAGCTCCACATTATAAAACATGAGACTATAAACTCTTACCAATACTGAATTTCCAGCCACAATGAAATCCACCTCCTTCTGTGCGCTGTAGCTGCCCGCGGCGCTGGGGAACACAAACTGCGTCACGACTTTACTGCCTTCCTGCTGATCTACAACCTCCGAGCTGTGCAGAAGGCTTCTCTCCGCTTTGATCTGCGTCAGCAATTCTGGCATTGAGCCGCTGGCCCCCAGGCTAACGGAAGGCGTCAGGCTAGCTGAATCTATAGTCAGGCTATTAGTGGAGGTCAATGCATGCAAATCTTGGTTGGAGCTTCTCATAGATAAGGAAGCCAGGGAGCCCAGTGCCTCGGCATTCACAGTCTGTACATCATCCAAGTTCAGATTTCCCTGCTGGAGGATGGAGGCCGCTGCGCTAAGCAGGAGGGAGCTGTCCAGGCTGCTGTGGTTCTCGTTGTTGGACGCCAGCACCAAGGGGTCAACGGGATGTACCAAAGAGATACTGTCGGCCGACAGGCTGCCGCCCAGGGTGGACCTCACAGAAGATACATCGATGGTCAGTATTCCAGAGTTGACAAGGGTCAGGTCAGCCGAGATTCCAGAACCATTTGAGGACACATTGGTGAAGAGAGACGAGATGTCCAGATTACTGAGGTCACTTTGCCCTGAGCTTATGAGTTCACTGCTGGGGGTGAGGGAGCTGGGGGCTTCCAGGTCTGCGAGGCAAGAGAGCACAGGTCAGCAACACAGGAGACCACTTTAAAGTAGTTGTTAAGTAAACCAAAGTACAACATTGAATAGATAAATGTGAACATTTAATAGATCAATATTTGTATACTCAAGATAACTCGTCTAGATATCCCCTTGACAATTTGAAAACTGCAGGTCAAAATTATCGTTTTTTTTATCCCTGAGCAATTCACGGACCTGCAGATGGGCGTATCAATATCCGGGGCATCACGTCATAACCGGAAGTGACGTTTGCCGACGAGCATCTGAGTTTCCAAGGTGATAAATTGCTATCATAGACCCGGCAGCATTACGTCACTTCCCCCTTCCCCCAGCCGAGCTCTGCGTTCAATCAGAAGGGGTGAGGGATGGGCATGGGATGTGGATTTAAACTGACCATGGAAGATGCATGCACAATGTGCTTGTATCTCTGAACAGGATGGCGAAGGGACTAAACTGACCACGCCAGCATGGATCTACTTCCATGGTTGGCGTGGTCAGTTTTATACTAGGGAACTGGCAGGATCAACCAGGCAATAGAGACAAAATAGTAGTTGTACTGTGAGCAGGTGGCAGCTCCAGGCGACGTACCTGTATGTCGCAGCTTTCTTCTGTGCCCCTTCACCAGACCCGTGCTGTGGTCACAGCACGAGCTTGGCAGCTGGTTTTGGCTGAAATCAGCTGATCGACTGTCGCCAAATCAAACACAGGAGTTGCAGAACTCTGTACTACGAACAGCAATCTGGGCGTTTCTTCGCCCTGCAAAGCTATTATAAAAATTCATATATAATATATATATATATATATATATATACATACATACATACATATACACACACACACACACACACATTTTTATAATAGCTTTGCAGGGCGAAGAAACGCCCAGATTGCTATATATATATATATATATATATATATATATATATATATATATATATATATATATATATATATATATATATATATATATATATATATATATATACACATACATATATACAAATACACAAACACACATACACATCATAGTTTGTAGACTAGAACTTTTGCACAAACCAATATACATACACTGCAATTTTCTTTTAATCAAAAGGCATGTAGCAGAATACAATTTGGCGTACATTTAAGAAGAATCTAGATTTTATTGTTCTATAACAAAATAGAACCTATTGGGGGGGGGGTTCCCTCAAAATTGTCAGTCTCTTCGTTTACAGTGCAAAAAAAAATCAAAAACCCAGTCTTGATCAAAGACCACCGAAATAGAGCTCAGTTTAAAAAAAGAAATAAAAAATAATTATAAAAATGTAATTTGGGTACAGCATTGCATGACTGCGCAATTGGCAGTTAAAGTAGCGCAGTGCTAAATAGCAAAAAATGGTCTGGTCATGAAAGGGGGTAAAACCTTCCAGAGGTAAAGTGGAGGTTCACCCAAAAAATTAATTTTTAACATTACATTCAGCCGAGTTGTCCTAATGACAATAGGCTGTTTTTTTCCCCCCGTACATATCGTATTTTCACCGCCGCTTCCAGGTATGTCTTCTGCGGGACTGGGCGTTCCTATCTGATTGACAGGCTTCCGACCGTTGCATACTACGCTTCACGAGTTGCCGAAAGAAGCCGAACGTCGGTGCGCAGGCGTCGTATAGAGCCGCACCGACGTTCGGCTTCTGTCGGCAACTCGTGACATGCTGTATGCGACGGTCGGAAGCCTGTCAATCAGATAGGAACGCCCAGTGCTGCAGAAGACACAGCCGGAAGCGGCGGTGAAAATACGGTATGTACGGGAAAAAAAAAAAAAAAACAGCCGATTGTCATTAGGACAACTCGGCTGAATGTAATGTTAAAAATTTATTTTTGGGTGAACCCCTGCTTTAAGCCTATGGATTGTGTCAATGGCATTAGTTTAAAAAATAAGTCCCATGCAGAGCAGCACCGAAACTTATGGTGCTTTCGACCAAGTTTACAACTTCAAGGGGAACTTCTAATGAGCACAATAGATAGCCGTACACAAATATAATCAATCAGTGTGTAAGAATTCATCAGCACTCCAAAAACACATTTCCACAATTTAGTGCAAGTCCATAATGTCACAAAGGTCAAGCTGCCACAGGCATTTATGGACATGTGCAGATGACCTGCATTCGACCTCCTCCTGACCTGCAGGCTTGGCATTCCCACTTAAGAGTGCAAAACCTGTTTAAAGCAAACAAAAGCCTGCCGATGCAATGCAATTATTCTCACTAATTCTCACTAATCTACAGCACCCCTAAAGTGATATTGTGCTCCGGGGAACTGAGAGTGAAACTAGTACTCATACTGACGAAGCACAAACCAGGCTGCTATTAAAATGTGATGCAGGTATAATAGTGTAAACTTTGGCCCAGATTCACAAACGACTTACGCCAACGTATTTTCTTATACGCCGCGTAAGTTCTAGGATGCGCCGTCGTATCTATGCGCCGTATTCTTAAAACCAGAAACGCCTGAATTCTGGCTCCATCCGACCGACGTAAGTCTCCTACGCCATCGTATTTTGGGTGCATATTTACGCTGGCCGCTACCATTGATTTACGCGTTGAATATGTAAATGACCTAGATACGCCGATTCACGAACGTACTTGCGCCCGTCGCAGTAAGCTACGCCGTTTACGCAAGGCGTACGTCCGGCGTAAAGTTATCCCTCATAAAGCAGGGGTAAGTCATGTTAGGGTATGGACGTCGGAACAGCCGTCGGAATTTACGTTGTTTGCTCAAGTCGTACGTGAATGGGACTGGGCGTAGGTTACGTTCACGTCGTACGCATTGAGCCCTCGTATCTTAGGGAGTATATGCGACGTGATTCTGAGCATGCGTGCGCATGCGCCGTTCGTTCAGCCATTCATTTACATGGGGTCACGGTTATTTTTAATACAACACGCCCACTACCTACCAAATTTTAATTTTACACTTTGTGTTAGGTGAATGTTGAGTTTTAAATATTTTGCCAATTTAGGTGCCGCTTGTTATAAGATTGCAGGTATAAAAGAAAAACAATTTACAAATTGGCCTCATCAGAATCTGCCAGCCTGTTTGAGGCCCACCGATGACCATTCTCACCTTGGCCGTGCTGCTTAACCATGTGGGACTTCAGGCTCTGTTTGGATGTGAAGATCTTGCTGCAGTTGGACACAGAACATCGAGCTTTGGAGGCATCCACATCCTGAAGGTGCTTCTTTGAATGGATGTACAGACTGCTACGAGCAGAGAACTTGGCGCCACAGCCTGAGGATGAAGCACAAAGAAAGCCGTTCAGAGTCTACTCACGTATGAGCGCTACTAAGAGATTAGCGTAGTGCTGTATCTGCATCTAAACTGGCGATATGAAGAAACCCCAACACCATCTCAGAATACCAACCTCGTGATAAAACATCCAGGGTTTGACTCCATACACAGCACCAATATCCAGGCAGATATTAAAGCCGAGCTCCACCCAAAAAAGGGAGCTCAGCTTGTCTGCCCCCCCCCCCCATTGCCACATTTGGGTGGGTTATCAAATCAGGTACCTGGTCCTAACAGGTGCCCGCTCCCACTTCCGTCTCAGTTTGGCCCCTCCCCCATCCCTTGCAGCCTTCTGGGACACTTCACAGGTCCAAGATGCTGACACCTAAACATTCTTTTACCTTAAATGCAAGGAATGCTATAAGGTAAAAAAATGTTTAGGCTTTACAACCACCATTAGGAAGTGTAATGTGACCTCCTTGTTGGTCCTCATACATATATACTGCCTTTCAAGCTGTTTTTTGTAATTCCAACATGTGCTTGCGTTCTTATGGGAATGTTTAGTTCAGGGCAAGATCAGTTAAAATTTTATGAACTACAGTCTTAAAAGTCATTCCACAGATATTCAATTGGGTTTAAGTGGTTGTAAAGCCAACCACAGAACTTGCACTTACAGGTAAGCCTAGATTAAGGCTTACCTGTAGGTGCAAGAAATATCTCCTTAACTTACACGGTTAAGGAAATATTTTGACAAAACAACGGGCACCGCCATGTAGGGCGCATGCGCGCCATAGACAACGGCTCAGGCGCACTGAGCGTGCCGTTTTTGTGAATGGCATCAGAGATTAATGCCGCATTTTTTCGCGCATGCGTGGGGATCTGCCGGTCTCGCACGCATGCACAGGAGTGACGTCATCGCCGCTCCGGCCAATCGCAGCACCGGAGCGGCGAAAACAGAAAGAAGCTCCAGGGGACATGGCGGTGGATGGGACCGAGGCGGATTTCGGGGGCTTCGGTCTCAAGTAAGTGCCACATGAGCTAGTATGCTGTGCATACTAGCTCATTATGCCTTTCTCTTGCAGGTGTTTAAAAAAAAAAAAAAAAAAAAAAAAAAAAAATGTATGCCGGGTTTACTTCCTCTTTAAGTCTGGGCTCTGACTAGGCCATGTAAGGACATTTACCTTTTTCTCCTTCAACCACTGTGTGCTCATTGTTCCTGTGTGCTTTGGGTCATTGTCATGTTGGAAGGTAAACCTTCTTCCCCCATTGATAACTTTCAATCAGCAGATTTTCCTCATGTACCGTATTTATCGGCGTATACCGCGCACTTTTTTGCCCTGAAAATCAGGGCAAAATCGTGGGTGCGCAGTATACGCCGATACCCGCGCCGAGTTTGAATACTGCGCCGACATATACCGAGCGCAGTACACTCGTGTATTGTCGGGCAGTCTCGGCTCCTCCCGCACTGACGTCCTGGACGTACAGGACGTCAGCGCTAGAGTAGCCGAGCCTGCCCGACAATACACGAGTGTACTGCGCTCTGTATATGTCGGCGCAGTATTCAAACTCGGCGCGGGAAACGAGCGGCGAGGACGCCGCAGAAGGACGCCGGACCCGATGAAGAGGACACCCGAAGCCGCAGACGGACCCGACGAGGCCGCCGCGCAAGACACCAAAACTGTAAGTACAAAAGAAAAAAAACTTTTTTCCACAGGAATTCGGGGCAACTTTAGGGGTGCGCGCTATACGCCGGAGCGCACAATACCCTGATAAATACGGTATTTGACGGTATTTTGCCCAATCCATTTTCCGCCCAGGAGGGGTGATTCTTTTCTATACTCACTGTATCTAGATCTAGACACACACACACACACACACACACACTTATATATATATATATAAAAATGTAATAAAGTAAATGAGATATAGATAGTTCTCAGAACAGGAAGAGTTTACCCCGTCTATGAATGCAATGAAGTGGCTTACCATCCACGGGGCACTCAAAAGGTTTAGTGCCCAGGTGAGTAATCTTGTGGCCTTTCAAGTGCTCCGCTCTAGTGAACGACTTCCCGCAGCCTTCTACAGGACACGGGTACGGCCGGTCATCTTCGTGTTTCCTTGAATACAAAAACAGTAAATTGATTTAATGTCACCCACAGAAAACATCCATCGTGTTTATACTCCATTATCCTGCTACTGCAACAAACTATTCATGTGTGTTATTCAGGAAAAACTGATGTATCCGAGAGGCTCTCTCAAAAATGAAAAGAAGACTCTCACCAGGACTTGGTCATGTTTTTAGTAACTGGAAACACTAAAGTACACACATCGGATAATTTGACGGGAATTGTGTGATGACAGGCTGTTGTCGGAAAAATAGGATTTTTTGTACTCACCGTAAAATCCATTTCTCTAAGTTCATGGACGGACACAGCAGCATTGACCTTAGGAAGGATATATAACCCTAATGTCAATGCTGCTGTGTCCGGCCATGAACGGAAGAGAAATCCGACCGTTTGTACGCTCCATCAGACAATTGTTGTCAGACTTTCCGTCAACCAATGTGGGATAGCATGCTTTAAATTTGTCTGCCAACAATTGTGTGTTGTCAGATTATGCGATTGTGTGTAAAGAACAAACACGCATGCCCAGAAGCAATGCCCACCACAACACAACATTAGCAAAAGTTGCCCAAAGGGTGGCGCTAAAGAGCTGAAAAAACACGTAGTTGTGTGTTTGCTGGCCAACAATTCTTTCCTGTTTGTATGCAAGACAAGTTCCTGGCCAACGCCCTTCGGACAAAAGTCCTACACTTTGTCCAATGAAAATCTGATCGTGTGTACGAGGCTTTACACTGCATATTGCACCCAACCACATACAATATTACGGAATCCGTACCTTTTATGCCTTAGCAGCTTTGACATACTTGTGAAGGAGACACCGCAGCTTTCATAGTCACAGATAAAAGGTCTCTCACCTGTAGGGTAAGTAGTGAAATCAGATTACATAGGAAGCAAAGATCCCTCACCCAAAAGAGACAAACTTTATATATCTAATAAAGAGTCTAATATAAACAAATGTAGAGGTTATTCTGTATATAAAATCTGCAACACTTAAAGTGAAAGTCCATGCAAAAGCTGAAATCCCTGCATCTATAGACACCAGGGATCCAACACGGACCTCTCTATCCCTGTTTACAACATATGCCCGATCACACACACTATATAGATAGATATATATATATTTCAAAGTTGAAAAATTGTGCTTAGGCATTAACATCTATTTTACCCTTAGGCACAAAGGGGTTAAAATAAAAAATTAAAGTATAACTAAATGCACTTTTTTTTTTAAATCTTGGATAGGAGGAGAGAATTAGAACACATTATTGTTTTTTTTTTTTTATATTTTAGTAGTTTTTTTTTATAGCCGTCTGTGTCCTCGTTAGGGGAGAGTAACCTCTACGTTTTCTGTTTACCACTGAAATAGAAAGTAAAAGAAAAGCCCAAATTTGGGTTGCCTGGATCAGCGTTTCTCAACCCCAGTCCTCAAGGCGCCCCAACAGGTCATGTTTTCAGGCTTTCCATTTATTTTGCACAGGGGATTTGATCAGTTTCACTGCCTTAGTAATTATCACAGCCGTTTCATCTGAGGGAAATCCTGAAAACATGATTTGTTGGGGCGCCTGGAGGACTGAAGTTGAGAAACACTGATCTGGATTTACACCAACTCCCGTCAGTGCCGACACCTCTTACTGAGCTCCCTGCAGAAGTGCAGCTCCTGGAACACTGACCTGTGTGGCTCCGTAGGTGGATCTTCAGGCGGCAGGCTTTATCATACTGCTTGTTGCAGCCAGGAAAAGAGCAAACAAACTGTTCCTGTTCCCGGACATGAGCTCTGTGATGGGAGAACAAGGCAGTCACTGTAATAAACGTCTTGTCACAACCTATAGGAAACAAAAAGGTTTTTGTTTATTTTACTGCATTCAAATTGTAAAAAATAGTCACAACTGACAAAAAGCAGCCACTAGAGCCTTCGCATTCCACAAATACCATCCGGGTGTAAAGGCGATTCTCTGACATTAGTACTTTAATGCTTTCAAGAAACATGTAACTTTGCTCAGACTTTCTAGATATAGATACATTTAAAAAAAAAAATTCTACAGGTTGCATGTTTTGAGTTATAGAGGTTTAGGGCTAGAATTATTGCTCTCGCTCGAACGATCGTGGCGATCCCTCACGTGTGGTCTGCACACGTATGCGTTCACTTCTGCGCGTGAGCTCGTAGGGATTGGGGCGCTTTAAAAAATGTTATTACTTATTTTACTTTATTTTATCGATTTAAAAAATAAAATAAATTGGGTCACTTTAATTCCTATTACAATGAATGTAAACATCTTAGGACTCCCGGCCAATCGGGTCTCAGGATCTACTTCCTGTTTGGCCAGCAGGAAAAGCCCCGGCTCTTCCTTTGGCAAGCTCATCTCTTCATCTCACTCCAGATCCCATCTGCCTCCTTGCGGTAAGGCCTCCGATAGCCGCCTTTCCGTCCATCTCCCGTGAGTGACGGGGGCAGGTTTGTTTGCCCCCAAAATATTGAGCACCAGCTGCCACTGAATGACTCAACCCCCCCACCTATTGAGAATCACAGTACAACCTTTGTTAACCACTTAATTACTGGGCACTTAAACCCCCTTCGTGCACAGACCAATTATCAGCTTTTAGAGCCGACACATTTCGAATAACAATTGCGCGGTCATACAACACTGTACCCAAATTATATTTTTATAGTTTTTTTCACACAAATAGAGCTTTCTTTTGGTGGTATTTTATCATCTCTGCGATTTTTCATGGACACCAGGTAATCCTTACTGCAGGGTTCCTTCACTTTTAGAAGCCAGGCAATCTGTATGGCAGGGGTCCCCTCCTCCCCCCAGGCAACATTTATGGCACCTTCATGGAAGCCAAGAAAACTTTACACTGTGGTCACTACACCTCCCGGAAGCCAGGCTTTCTTTTGCAGGGTTTCTATAGCAGCGTCTATGGCGGGGTTACAACACCTCCATGGAAGGCAGCAACATTTATGGCAGGGTTCCTACACCTCCATGGAAGCCTAGCAACGTCTGTGCCAGGGTTCTTATACCACCCTAACCCTGGAAGCCAGGCAGTGTCTTAGGTGAGGTTTCTACACCATGGAAAGCTGGGCAAGATCCATGGTGGGGAGGGTATACCCCCAGAAGACATGCAGAGTCTATGGTGGAGTTCCTACACCTCCATGGAAACCTAACAATGTCTAGGGCAGGGTTCCTACACATCCCCCCTAAAACAAGGTAGTGTCTTTGGTGAGGATGGTATACCCCCAGAAGTCAGGAAGCGTGTATGACTGGGTTCCTACACCTCTATGGAAGCCAGCAACATTTATGGCAGGGTTCCTACACCCTCAGGAGGCCAGGAAACCTTTAACAGTGGGTTTCCGACACCCTCAGGAGGCCAGGAAACCTTTTTGAAGGGGGTTCATACACCCTCTGAAACACTCCCTTTATAGGGGGTTCCTACACCGCCAGAGGCCAGGGAACCTTTATAGTGGGGTTCCTACATACCCTTGAACATTTACAGTGGAATTCCTACACCCCCATGGAAGTCAGACAATCTTTAAGATGGGGTTCCTTCACTTCTGCAAGCCAGACCACCTTTATGATGGGGTTCCTACACCTCAGCTAGGCAACATCTATGGCAGGATTCCTACACCCCCATGGAGGCCAGACGGGCATCTTTGGTGGAGTTCCTAAACCCTCTGAAGCCAGGAAACCTATATGGAGGGGTTCATACACCCTCAGAGGCCGGGAAACCTTTATGGAGGGGTTCATACACCCTCTGTAGCCAGGAAACCTTTATAGGGGGTTGCTACACTGCCAGGGAACCTTTATAGTGGGGTTCCTACACTGCCAGATGCAAGGGAACCTTTATATTGGGGTTTCTACACCATCAGAGGCCAGGGAACCTTTATAGTGGGGTTCCTACACTGCCAGATGCAAGGGAACCTTTATAGTGCGGTTTCTACACCATCAGAGGCCAGGGAACATTTACGGTAGAGCTCCTACACCCCCATGGAGGAGAAACCTTCAACAGTGGGGTTCCTACACTTTCAGAGGACAGGAAGCCTTTATGGATTATGTTCCTTCACCCTCAGAGGCCAGGAAACCTTTAACGGTGGGGCTCCTACACCCTCTGAAGCCAGAAAACCTTTATAGTGGGGTTCCTAGACCACCACAGGCCAGGGGATCTTTATAGTGGGGTTCCTACACCGCCAGAGAACCTTTATAGTGGGGTTCCTACACCGCCAGGGAACCTTTATAGTGGGGTTCCTACACCGCCAGAGGCCAGGGAACCTGTATAGTGGGGTTCCTACACCGCCAGAGGCCAGGGAACCTTTACGGTAGAGCTCCTACACCCCCATGGAGTAGAAACCTTTAACGGTGGGGTTTCTACACCCTCAGAGGCCAGGAAACCTTTATAGTGTTCTTACACCCTTAGAGGCCAGGAACCCTTAAATGTGGGGTTCTTACATCCTCAGAGGCCAGGAAACCTTTAACGGTGGGGTTCCTACACTGCCAGAGAACCTTTATAGTGGGGTTCCTACACCGCCAGAGGCAAGGGAACCTTTATAGTGGGGTTCCTACACCGCCAGAGGCAAGGGAACCTTTACGGTGGAGCTCCTACACCCCCTGGAATCTTTACAGTGGAGTTCCTACACCCCCATGGAGGAGAAACCTTTAACGATTAGGGTTCCTACACCCCCATGGAGGAGAAACCTTTAACGATTAGGGTCCCTACACCCTCAGAGGTTAGGACACCTTTACCAGTGGGGTTCCTACACCCTGAGAACTCTGCCAATCCTCACAGCGGGTATGCCCGCCACCACGTACCCTCGAATTCGCACTTGTAGGGCCTCTCGGGCTCGAAGTGAGTCTTTCGGTGGGCTCCCAGCTTGGTGGCGGTGGGGAAGGCCTCCTCGCAGGCCTCGCACCGGAAGAGGTTCTCTTGCTCGTGGGCCTTGAGGTGGGCTTTGAGGTTGTAGACGGTGGTGAAGCTCTTGCCGCAGCCGGGGGCCTGGCACGGGAAGGGTCTCCGCTTGCCGTGGGATTGGACGTGTCTCCTTAGCTTGTAGAGGGTGGTGAAGGACCAGCCGCAGTCCTCCTCTTCGCACTTGTAGGGTCTCCGCTCCTCCGTGTGGCTCAGCAGGTGAACCTTCAGCTGTTGCTTGCGGTCGAAGGCCTTGGCACAGCCGGGCTCGGGGCAGCGGAAGACCAGGAGGACCCCCTTCCTGGCCAGGTCCAGGGCCTCCCCCAGATTCACCTGAAGCTCCCCGATATCCTCCACCAGGAAGCCGTCCACCTGCTCTTCCTTCAGCACCATGTCCACGTCCTCCAGGGAGTCGGGGAAGCCGCTCTGGGGCCCCGGGCCGCTCCCGCACGGCTCCTCCTCCTCCTCCCAGCTCTGGTGGGGGGTGGCCGGCGCGCTGCTACTCCCACCCCGGGGCTGCGGCCTAGTCCCGGGGGCCTCGCAGCTCTCCAGGCTCAGCACGCCGTTCTCTAGCCGGACGGTGACGAAGGACGGCAGCAACCCTTGCTCCGGAGCCAGGCCGGGCCGGGGGGCCTCCCCGCCGAGGCTGACCACCATGTAGACGGGGTACGGGGAAGGGGCGGGGGTGGCGACCGCGGCGGCCTCTTCCTCACCGTCTTCCGTTCCGTCGCAGGGGACGAGGAGCCCCGGGCCGCCATCTTGGTGCCGCTGCCCCGCTGACGGCCCCTGGATTTCCATCTTGGTGTCCCTGTAGCATCAAGTGCGCGCGGAGGGAGACGAGGAGGGGGAAGCGGTCAGGCATCGCGGTGATTCAAACCCATCCGCCGTTGCTTGGCGACGGGCCGCCGGGACTATTTTTCTGAGGGCTGAGGGGGTTTCCTATGGCAACCAATCAGTAAAGAGAGACCGGGGCCGAAAAAACGAAAAGTGCTGACCACTAAGGCGTGCAGCTGTTTCTCATGGCAACCAATGAGCTGTGAGGGAGCAGGGTTTCCAACCCCTGCAGCATTTTTTACTGACAAAACATGGGAAATTTACTGGCGGACAGTGGCGGCTGGTGCTTAAAATTTTTGGGGTGGCACAAACAAACTGAAAAGACGTCAAACGCAGCCACTGTGCCCATCAAACACAGACACTGTGCCCATCAAACGCAGCCACTGTGCCCATCAAACGCAGCCACTGTGCCCATCAAACGCAGCCACTGTGCCTATCAAACGCTGCCACTGTGCCCATCAAACGCTGCCACTGTGCCCATCAAACGCTGCCACTGTGCCCATCAAACGCTGCCACTGTGCCCATCAAATGCAGCCACTGTGCCATCAAACGCAGCCACTGTGCCCATCAAACGCAGCCACTGTGCCCATCAAACGCTGCCACTGTGCCCATCAAACGCTGCCACTGTGCCCATCAAACGCTGCCACTGTGCCCATCAAATGCAGCCACTGTGCCATCAAACGCAGCCACTGTGCCCATCAAACGCAGCCACTGTGCCCATCAAACACAGACACTGTGCCCATCAAACGCAGACACTGTGCCCATCAAACGCAGCCACTGTGCCCATCAAACGCAGCCACTGTGCCTATCAAACGCTGCCACTGTGCCCATCAAACGCTGCCACTGTGCCATCAAACACAGCCGCTGTGCCATCAAACGCAGCCGCTGTGCCCATCAAACGCAGCCGCTGTGCCCATCAAACGCAGCCGCTGTGCCCATCAAACGCAGCCGCTGTGCCCATCAAACGCAGACACTGTGCCCATCAAACGCAGACACTGTGCCCATCAAACGCAGCCACTGTGCCCATCAAACGCAGCCACTGTGCCTATCAAACGCTGCCACTGTGCCCATCAAACGCTGCCACTGTGCCCATCAAACGCTGCCACTGTGCCCATCAAATGCAGCCACTGTGCCATCAAACGCAGCCACTGTGCCCATCAAACGCAGCCACTGTGCCCATCAAACGCTGCCGCTGTGCCATCAAACACAGCCGCTGTGCCATCAAACGCAGCCGCTGTGCCCATCAAACGCAGCCGCTGTGCCCATCAAACGCAGCCGCTGTGCCCATCAAACGCAGCCTCTGTGCCCATCAAACGCTGCCCCTGTGCCCATCAAACGCAGCCGATGTGCCCATCAAACACAGCCACCAAGGGCGTCGGGAGGGGGTGGCTAGGGGGGGCTGAAGCCCCCAATGTGCCCCCGAAAATCCCAGAGTCTATGGAATGCTGCATTCCATTGTTAGCCCCGAGCACCGGCCGCCGGGACCAATCTGGTCGCGAGTGCGACTGAAAGTGGCCGGGTGCGGGTGAAAGTGGCCGAGTGCCATAGCAGCCGAATGTGGCCGTGTGCCGCAGGTCCCGCCTTCTGGAGCCTTGCAGCGCCAATGCGAAGATCGTGGAACGTGTGATGTGACGACGGTGACATCCATCTTAGCCTGCAGGCTCCAGAAGGTGGGAACACTACATCCCCGCCCGCGCGGGTGGGTGGCTCTCATCTCCTCCACGGCTCGGCTCCTCTCTGACGCCGACGATTGACTGACTGCCTGCCTGCACACCATGGCTGAGGTAGGTCAGACACACAGCGTGTGTAATATGTATGCCATTGTCAGTAGGTCACAGTGTGTGTAGGTCAGTGTCAGGCAGGTGTGTTTACTGGTTAGCATTGATGGGCACTGGTAAGTCACACAACCCCATCGCCCAGCCCAAAAAAAAAAGCCGTTATATGCAGCATGGGCTCGCCACTAAGGAGTGGAGCTCATGACAACCAATGAGCTGTTACCAAGAAGGGTGAAAGCTAATTGGTTGTTATGGACAGTGCAACCTGGCCACTAAAGAGTGGCACTGTTGCTCATGGTAACCAATGAGATGTAAGTAAGAAAGAAGGGTAAAAACCTGATTGGTTGTTATGGGTAGCACAAATTGACAGCAAAGGAGTGGCGCTCTTGCTCATTGCAACCAATGAGCTGCGAGGGAGAATGAAGGGTAAAAGCTAACATTTTTAAAGGTTACTAGTTTAGAGTTACAGTGGTCTAGCACTAGAATTATCGCTCTCGCTCTATCACAATGATACCTCACGTGTGGGGTGCGATCACCAGTTACATATGCGGGCGCGACCTACATATCCGCTCACCACTGCCCCAGTGGCGGCTGGTGTTCCTTTTTTTGGGGGGGGGGGCAGCTTTTTTTTTTGGTATTTTATTTGCTTTTCTCTTTATATAGGTTTGTATTTTCTTTATTATTGTTTTTTTTTTAATTTTTTATTCTTTTCTTTCTTGTTATTTTGTAACATGCTGTTTTTTTTTTTTTTTCATATTCTTGTAATACTTTGTACCTTTTTACCATTTGGATGAGTTGGCAGTGCTTAAAGAGGAACTGCAGTCTGCCAAACATCTTTGCCATTCTGAAGCTTCCCTCCAACCACTTTGCATATTATTTTATATGTGGCGCCCCCTTACCTTCAGTATGGGCACTACGCTAAAGTTAGTGGGGAATGGAAGAGTTATTTTGCTCTCATTCGCAATTTTCTAAAATTTGGACTTCTGTCGTTCCAGAGATGTCTACTGGGTCAGTCTGTACTCCAGGGATGCTTTGCCATCCCTGGCCAGCAGTTGGCACCAGAGGGGTTCTGGCAGAGCAAGTTTTCCCCAGCAGCCAGAGGAGTTTACCCTCGCGGGACATGCTGGGGGAGAGTATATCTGTGAAATCGCTGATCGCCGCCATTAGTAGAAAAAAAAAAAAAAAATTTATAAAAATGCAATAAAACTATCCCCATTTTGTAAACGCTATAAATGTTGCGCAAACCAACCTATAACTGCTTATTGCGATTTTTTTTTTTTTTTACCAAAAATAGGTAGAAGAATACGTATCGGCCTAAACTGAGGGGAACATTTGTTTTTAATATATTTTTGGGGGATATTTATTATAGCAAAAAGTAAAAAATATTGAATTTTTTTTCAAAATTGTCGCTCTATTTTTGTTTGTAGCGCAAAAAATAAAAACCGCAGAGGTGATCAAATACCACCAAAAGAAAGCTCTATTTGTGGGGAAAAAGGACGCCAATTTTGTTTGGGAGCCACGTCGCACACGACCGCGCAATTGTCACTTAAAGCGACGCAGTGCCGAATCGCAAAACCTGGCCGGGTCCTTTAGCTGCATTTTGGTCTGGGTCTTAAGTGGTTAATGTATTATGGTGAACAAAAACGTGTGCCTTTACAACCCCTTTATTAGATTCAAAGATGAAAAAATGACTGAAGTTCCGCTTTAAAATAAACTCCAGGCCCGCTTCCTCTCCTGGATGAATCATATATTGGAGCTGTTCATTACACATTTTTTGTTACGTCTAAAGTCTTTTTGGGGGCTGAAACGCGTCGACGTGCATTTTAAACCCCCTTATGTCTTGTTGGATCCCGAATAAAGATTTAATTTTAACTTACCATGTTGCCAAACCCTTCTATATCTCCAACCAGAAGATATTCCATTACTAATACTGACACGGGAGACTATAAAACCCAGTGTGCCTGGATGCAGGGGGGGGGGGGTGTAAAATATAAAAAAATAAAAATAAAAAATAAAAAAAGGGAGAAAAATAGAAAAGCCCGGGGAAATTAAGAGATAGCCGCCATTGGAGATTTACTAAAACTGAAGCATTCAAAATCTGGTGCAGCTGTGCATGGCAGCCAATCAGCTTCTAACTTCAAATTGTTCAATTAAGCTTTGGCAATAAAACCTGGAAGCCGATTGGTTTCTATGCAGAACTGCACCGGGTTTTGCATTCTCTAGTTTTAGTAAATCAAATAAGGATTATTGTAGCTGAGAGAGATGGAGATCTCAGAGCAGGGGGTAGGCAAATTAAGCCCATCATATATCCGGAGTGAACAAGTTAGGTTATTTCTCCTCTTATACACTAGGTGGCGATGTGCATCCTCATTGGACCATGCCGGTCAGTATGAACCTCATCCATACCTAGAGAGGACATTCTCACGAGAAAGGGGCGGAAAGCTGGATTTCAAACATTTGTCACTTGTTAGGATTTCATATGAAAAACGTCCAAAACACAAATCTTGACACATTACAGGGCCGAGTCTGGATGAACACTGCTGCGATTCTCTCTCTCCCCCGTTATCCCACCTACAAGTCAGTATTCGCCAATAACTACTTGATCTCTGGAAGGTTTACCCCCCCCCCCCCCTTCATGACCAGGTTATTTTTTGCAGTAAGGCACTGCGTTAGTTTAATTGACAGTTGAGCAGTCATGCAACACTGTACCCAAATACAATTTATATAATTGTTTTTATACAAATAGAGCTTTATTTTGGTGGCATTTGATCACCTCTGCATTTTTTTTTGTGCTATAAAAACATATATATATATATATATATATATATATATATATATATATATATATATATATATATATATATATATATATATATATATATATATATATATAAATAAATAAATAAATAAAATAAAACCCATCAATATACCTCAAACTGGGTGTATTTTTTTTTTACACTTTCTGCCATTTAAAAAAATTTTTATATATATATATATATATATATATATATATATATATATATAATCAAAAACCACCATTTAAAAAAAAAATGTTCAGAAAATGTAGGCCAATATGTATTCTGCTATTTAAAAAAAAAAAAAAAAACTCAAATAGCAGAATACATATTGGCCTAAATTTTTTGAACATTTTTTTAAATGGTTTTTGATTTTTTTTTTTTTTTTTTTTTTTTAATAGCAGTAAGTCTGATGCCGCGTACACACGGTCGTTTTTGTGATAAAAAAAAAAAAAACATTTTTAAAAACGTCATTTAAAATGACCGTGTGTGGGGGGAAACATTGTTTTATGTCTTCTGAAAAACGTAAAAAAAAAAAAAAAAAAAAAATTCGAGTATGCTTCAATTTTTCATGTCCTTTTTCAAAACGTTGTTTTTTGTGTCATAAAAAAAAAAAAAAAAAATGACCGTGTGTAGCTAAAACGAAGTTTAAAACAACGTTTTTAAACCCGCGCATGCTCAGAAGCAAGTTATGACGCAAGCTTGAATGGAACAGAGTGCCGCCGTACGTGCTGAACTAACCGCGCTTTGCTAGAGCTCTTTGAAAAGAACGATGGTGTGTAGGCAACGTCGTTTTTAAAAAGGAAGTTTGAAAAACGTATTTTTTTCCCCCCCATGCTAAAAAAAATATTATATATATATATATATATATATATATATATATATATATATATATATATATACACACACACACATATACACATATACACACACACATATACATACACATACATACATACACACACACACATATTTTTTTTATTATTATAATATAGGACACACAATTGAGATCTTCACACAGGATGCAATAAAAGATTTTTTTATTCAGGTGAAGTTGGTGTAGAAGAGAATGGCCCGGTTCTAATCTCAACGTCCGACATACAAAAAAGAAGGACTATTGGGCGTTGCTCTATCAGATTACAAAAGAGTGAAAATGCGGATTGCACATCAGGACAATTGGACGTGTGCAGGTGGGAAGGAGCCAGAGGTGCAAGCAATCGATTCATTGGTCAGTTGAGATGCGAGCGATCGGCAGCAAGGAGGAGATCAAGGTTGAGCCAGAGCCTTCTCCAGGACACTCGGATCTTTCACA
The DNA here is from genome assembly GCF_905171775.1 of Rana temporaria. Lineage (NCBI taxonomy): Eukaryota > Metazoa > Chordata > Amphibia > Anura > Ranidae > Rana > Rana temporaria. Next base: position 11,348,608 of record NC_053495.1, on the reverse strand, counting down.
GTGTATGGAAGAGTCACTCTCAGTTTACGATTCTCCTCCATGGTTTCGATGATGGTGTCATAGGCATTTTTGTTACCTGACCAGCAACGCCTTGCCACCTGGCAAAAAAAAAAAAAAAAATATATAGAATAAGACCAAGTGCCTTGAAAAAGTATTCATACCCCCCTTAATCTTCCACATTTTCTCATGTTACAACCAAAAACAGAAATATATTTTATTGGGTTTTAATGTGATAGACCAACACAAAGCGTCACATAATTGTGAAGTGGAAGGAAAATTAACTTTTTTCCCCCCCAAATGTGAAAAGTGTGGCATGCATTTGTATTCAGCCCCCTTTACACTGATTAACCCCCCCCCCCACTATAATCTAGTGCAGGGGTCTCCAAACATTTTAAACAAAGGGCAGGTTTATTGACCTTCAGACACTTGAAGGGCCGGACTTTGGCCAGCGGGAGTGAAATTTTTCCTGGCATCATTGGTAGTAAACATCTGGCATTAGGGGGAGGAATAGTGCCCCATTGCTGGCATCATCGGGAGAAATGGTGCTCCATTGTTGGTGTCAGATGGCAGAATATTGTCTCGTATCAGTGGAAGGGATAGTGCCCCAAGGGCCAGATAAAGGCAAGCAAAGGGCCACATCCGGCCCGAGGGCCGCAGTTTGGAGACCACTGATCTAGTGGAACCAATTGCCTGCAATTATTACCGTATTTAATCGGCGTATAACACGCACCCCAACTTTAAGAGGGTAGTTTCAGGAAAAAAAAACTTTCCACAGCCCCCTGCGTATAACACACAGGCACAGTTTACCCTCTATTTTCAGGGGGTAAAAGAGTGAGTGTTATACACCAATAAATACAATGGGCCAGATTCAGAGAATAAGTACGCCGGAGTATCTGCTGATACTCCGGCCTACTTTCAAATTTGCCGCGTTGTATCTTTATTTGTAATTCACAAACAAAGATACGATGGCATTTGGCTAAGATCCGACAGGCGTACGCCTTCGGATCTTAGGATGCAACACTTCGGCGGCCGCTGGGTGGAGATCGCGTCGTTTTCCGCGTCAGGTATGCTAATTAGCAGTTTACGGCGATCCACGAAGGTACGCGCGTTCGTCGCATTCTCTTACGTCGTCGCTAGTCGGCTTTTCGCGTTGCAAAGTTACGGCTGCTATTTAGGTGGTGTAACAATAGACAGCCCATGTTAAAGTATGGCCGTCGTTCCTGCGTCTAATTTCAAAATTTTTTTTTTTTTTGCGTTAAGTCGTCCGGGAATACGAAAGTACGTTACGCACGTTGCCGTTCAAAACATTACGTCGGGGGCGACGTCATTTCGCGCAAAGCACGGTGGGAAATTTCAAAACGGAGCATGCGCAGTACGTCCGGCGCGGGAACGCGCCTAATTTAAATGGTCCCCGCCCCATTTGAATTAGGCGGGCTTGCGCCGGACGGCTTTACGCTACGCCGCCGCAAGTTTACACGCAAGTGCTTTGTGAATCAAGCACTTACGATGAAAACTTGCGGCGGAGTAACGTAAAGGACATACGTTACGCCGCCGTAATTTTTCGTGAATCTGGCCCAGTAATTCTATGTTTCATTTTAAAGAAGAAATTGCATTTGAACCAGCGCCACATCTCTATTGGTTAATGATTGGCAGGAATAAATATATACATACATACATACATACATACATACATACATACATACACACACAAAGATAAAAATGGAGATTAATACATTTGTTTACAATTAAAAAAATAAAGTCGTTTATATGAATACAATTACATAATATATATTACACACACGCCCTCTTACCCCATTGGACACATCCCAGCTCAGCATCATTTTAGCATTGTGCTCGGCCTCTGGGGATCCATCTAGCACCAAGCCAAAACCTCCATTAATGACCTCGCCCCTAAAAAAAGAAAGAGAATCTCGGTTATGACCCTGGGAAGGAGTGGGAGGAGTTTTACTTTACTGGGAAACACAAAAAACGCAAGGCTCGGTCACTGCCAGGAAAAAAACATTTGTCCTCTTTATTAATTCCATTCATCTTATTCTAAAGATTGTCCCTGCGTATTCCCACACTTGCAAAATGTCGGGGGGGGGCGAGCCACAGAACTCTGCATCTGTACTGGGCTCAATGGATTTGACTTTACTTGCTGCATGCTTGTTACCAGTGGCTCAGTATTATGGCCAGGGACATCCAGGCAAGTACCAACAAGGGAGAAGGGGTCACTGGTAGGAGAAATATATATATATATATATATATATATATATATATATATATATATATATATTTTTTTTTTTTTTTAATTAACGAAAGGTTATAAAAAATTATTGTAAAGTCAAAATGCATTTTTAAATAAGGGGGGGGGGGGGGGGGGACTTTATGCCTTACATAAATTTATAAATATATTTGCAGAGCCATTAACTGCACATTCGTTCTGTGGAAACTGGGGTTAAAAAAATAAAAACATAATAAAAAAATAAATAAAATAGACGTTTTAGGCCATTTTCTCTCTAGGTCAAGTGTTATTCATTCATACACAATAGAGTGGGGTCAGGAAAATACTGCATTATGCCCCTTAGATGGAGTTAAATAAGCATTTCTTTCCTATGATCATCAGCTCCATCTAGTGTCTAGAACGCATTATCTTCCACGATCTGCTCTATTTTCGATGAACATTCGACCTGGAGAGGCAATGGCCTAACATTTGTGAAATCAAACAGTTAGATTAAGCAATATAAAAAATAAAAAAAAGAAGAAGAACCTCCACACTTGGGTTACAGAACACAAACCATTCTTTTTCTGTTAAATCCCACCACTATGCCCCATCCACTCACCAGCCGACGCCGCCTCCATTATGTAGGGCTACCCATGTGGCTCCACGGAAGGAATCTCCCACAAAATTCTGAACAGCCATATCTACAAGACAGGACAAGGAGATTTTCTTTAGATTGGGACAAAAGACACATTTTAAAAATAGTTATAGTTCTTTTGTATTCTCTTTTTGAGCCACCAGATGGAGCTGTAGGCTCCCTTTTCACATTTTCCAGACTAAGCCCTTGTTCTTTGAATAAAAAAAAAAAAAAATCGCCCATTGGTGCAACTCATGTAATATCACTATACTCCACCCAAGGTTTAAGTCAAAGACAGGCATCTCCCCCAGCTTCTGTTGTACCGCGTCTTTAAAATAACCCATAGTGCTCTAGGATTCCTTTGTAGTGTATTAAATATATGTAAAATAAGAATGTTCATAGAGTATAAAAATGGACACAAAACAGCCATTTCCCGTTTAATAGATCTGAAGATGCAGTTCTAACACGAAAGAACCACAAGGATATCCCATTTCCTCATCATATCCTTATATAATTCAGCAAGCATCATTGCACCCTGCCTCAGATCTAGATTGTAATAGGAAACACCACCTCCAACATCCAATTAGATGTGAATGTTCCTCTCTGTTGGGCACTACAGACTTTAGCCACCAGGACCTGAACCTCTGCTGTGTCCGGCAGCAACTCTTCTCGCTGAAATATTTATATTTATATTTAAAGCGGTGGTTCACCCTATTAAAAAAAAAAAAAAAAAAAAAAAACAGTATGCCGGTCTTAAATTTTTAATCCCCGTACTCACTGTGCTATGGATCATTGAAGATTCCGGGGAATGGGCGTTCCTATGGTGAGAGAAGGTGATTGACGGCCGGCCCTGGCACGTCACGCTTCTCCGGAAATAGGCTTGGCTCTTCACGGCGCCTGCGCATAGCCTGTGCGCAGGCGCCGTGAAGAGCCGAGACCTACTCCGGCTGTCTTCGGGGAGCGTGACGTGCCAGAGCCGGCCGTCAATCATCCTCCCTCTCCATAGGCACGCCCATTCCCCGCGGGAGTCAGAATCTTCAATGATTTGATAGCACAGTGAGTACGGGGATTAAAAATTTAAGACCGGCATACTGTAGCTCGCGCTACGATGCCGAATTTAATGCTAGAATCATGTTAAGGAGGGTGAACCACCGCTTTAAAATTAGGGAATGCATGAGTTTAGTCAGGCCTAGGGCAGCACAAAACCTAAATACACTACTGGTCCTAGTCAATGCTCACATGGTCCGCTCATAAATACCTGCGCAGAAGGCGGAGCCGTCATATATATTGGAAGTTTCTCTGTATGGACTGTCTGTCCCACTCACATCATGGTGATCCCGACTGATAACCACTGGAGCCTGGAGAAGAAGAAAAGAATCTGGAGTGATGATCCAGTCTAGTACAAGGAGCATATGAATGCATTGGCTACGCCCCCCCCCCCCATTTCAGATTTCTCTGGGTTAATGTGTGAGGTTATTACCGAGTCTCTGTGCTTCTCTATGCACTGCAGGCGAATCAGCCGGTGGGAGGGGTTAGTGAGGTGACCAGATTTTTTAAATGAATGCCTGGGACATTGTTTTTTTGTTTTTAATTGGCAAAATGGTAAACTATTTTATAAGCATATTTCCCTTAAATTATATAGGCAGTATATGTGTTTATGGTATGATATACATTATTTCTCACTTTTTTTTTTTTTTTTTTGATCTCCTGAAAAAAACACACACACACACAAGAATTTTTTGGGGTATGTATACCAAAATGTAAAGATAAGATAGAGGGATGAGGCGCAGCACATGCTGTATAAACGCCGGCTATTTGTCTATGCATAGGCTGTCTGACAGAGGGGGCGGAGCTCCACATATCAGCCCCACAATCCCCAACATCAAGCTTGATTTTGACAGTTCTATTCACTCCCAGTGTCACTGTGGTAGTACGCTCCTGGCTTGCCCACCAATTCCTGGCTGTGCTGGATAATGACATTGCTGAATATCCTGCTAGGGCTAGGCTGTCAGCAATAAGTATGGGCAGCCCCCCCCCCCCCTGAATCTGGGGACAGATGTGGCCGGGGACAGTGTCCTCAATCTGGGGACTGTCCCCGGGGACATCTGGTCACCCTAGAATATACCTTGGCTGAAAACATCACATTGCTCATCCTTAATACTCCTCCCAAGAGCCCTTAGGCCTGATGAAGAGGAGTTATGACCTCCAGCCAGGAAATTAGGTGGGATCTGATTTCTAATGCACGTTGTTAGATGCCCACAGTGTGCAGCTGAAATCACAGTAAGCCAATTCCATGCAGGAGAAGTCTGTAGAATTGTGCAAGACTGAAGGGAAGGTTGGAGGTCCAATTTAATCAATGTTAAAGATTATCCTGTATATCTAAAAATTGTGAAATACTATAGATTTCCTTTAAGGCCTGGTTTTCACCATGCATTTTTGTTAGACTACAGTCCATACAACATGGTTTCACATCTGTGCATTTAATGGAAAGGGCCCAGGACTTTTCCGTTTTTTTTTTTTTGGTTCCATAGGCTTCAGTAGATAAAGCGTGCATTGAAAAAAACGCAAAATGCACTTTGAATATGCAAACTGCAAAGGTGTAAACCAGGCCTAAAAAAAAAAATAAAAAAAAAAAAAGTGGGAGGAGAACAGTTCTGCTCCTTGACCTCCTCCCGCATTACCTGGACCTGGCCAGTCGCTACAGCGTTGTTTATGGCGACAGCGATGGCAATCCTCCCTTTCTGGTCAGAATACAAAATTCTTGCTTGAGAGCCAACAACCTGCAGAAAAAAAAAAAAAAGAAAAAAAAAAAAAAAAAGGGAGATGAATGTGCATTGCGAGTTTTCTGAATTTTGCTGGACTCATTCTTGAAGTTTGTTTCTTGGGGTGATCATATATGAGAGGTGGATTTTACACAATGACATGGCTCAGACGCTGGGTTCATTAGCCATAAACAAGTGCCTCCCGTACTTCGGTTTGTTATTACACAAGGACATTCCAAACCTGTGGGCCCATTCCCGCTATGGGAAAAGAGGAAGAACAAAGCGCCCCCATGTATGGTATGGGCCTTCAATATATCAGTGAGGAGAGCATTGCAGCGGCTCTCAACCCCGCCATTGGCGGGAAAGATAGATATATAGGAGGGCCGCCATCAGGGGGGGTACAGGCAGTACACCTGTAAGGGGCCCGGATGGCAACCCCCCTTAAAAAAAAAAAAAAAAAAAAGAAGAAGAAGGGGGTCTGGAGGTCCCCAGAAGCCCCCCTTTTTTTTTTTTTTTTTTTTTTCCTATACAAATTTTTTTTTTTTTAATATATATATATATATATATATATATATATATATATATATATATATATATATATAATTATTTTTTTATTAAAGGGGCAATTTTTTTTTTATTAAAGGGCTCAAAGGTCCCCGGATTCTTTATTTTTTTGTAGAGGGCCCCCCCCCCCCCCGGTTCTCAATTCGCGGCAGCCCCCGCTTCTTAATTTCAGGCAGCGCACCTCCCCCCGGCTCCAGGGGGCCCCATGCCTGAAGCTGTGTAAGGGGCCCCATAATTCCTTATGGCGGCCCTGGATAGATACCGTATTTAATCGGCGTATACCACGCACTTTTTTGCCCTGAAAATCAGGGCAAAAATCGTGGGTGCGCGATATACGCCGATACCCGCGCTGAGTTTGAACCACTGCGCCGGCATATACCGAGCGCAGTACACTCGGGCAGGCTCGGTCACGTCCTGTGCGTCCTTTACGCGAGATGAGTCGAGCCTGCCCGACTATACTGCGCTCGGTATATGCCGGCGCAGTGGTTCAAACTCAGCGCGGGGAGGACACCACGATGGCCGCAGAAGGACGCCGGACCGGACGAGGCCGCCGATGGAAGACGGGCAGGACGCGATGGACGACAGGCAAGACACCGACGAGGGGCATCCAAACTAAGTATTTTTTTTTCCCCCCAGGAATTTTTCTTCAAGTTCAGGGGTGCGTGCTATACGCCGGGGCGCGCAATAGGCCGATAAATACGGTAGATAGATATTATGCAGCCTTCTATAGGTAGAAAGGCCAAATCTAATGTAAAAATATATATTTAGCCTTTCTACCTCTAGCAGGCTGCACACCGAGGGAGGGGGGGAATCTTGGGCTGCTATAGAAAACAGACAGTAAACTTCAGAAGAATACATCTGCTGTAACAGACAACATGGCTTCCTCCTGTACAAGCAGCGCCTCTCAAACCAAGATTTTACAGCGGTAACACTTTTTTTTTAAATTGTAAAAAGAATAAAATAATGATATAAAAGTACTAGTTGATGTTTTCCAGCTTCCCGGATCCATCGAATATTGTCTCCATATTGCTTCCGGACGGAATCACTGACTGAAGAGAGAAGAAGAAGAACACATCTTTATTATTTCCAGACATCAGAATTTATGACTCCGTACAGTTCTGAGCTCTACACCCCATTACAGTCCAAAAGCCAATTTACTGGAAATGGATAGCGGAGTGCAGCCTGGACAATGCTCTTAGATCTGAAAAGGACTCCAGCAGAAAGGATGTGTGACTAAACTCCTTACATGGAGACTCAGTTCTGCTGCTGCACTCATGCAAATTAAATATTCCAACAGAGGGAGTGAGACGGCATTGTGAAGGCGGCAAAGGTGGGCAGAGCTGGGAGCTCAAGTGCTGAGATAATTCTGTTGGGAGTCCTTCATCCAGGAATTTGACGTCTTCCGACGCCGCCTCCTCTTACACAATTGGATTTTAAAGTCTATGGCCCAGATTCACGTAGATGGGCGCAAACTTGTGCGGGCGTAACGCATCTCATTTACGTTACGCCGCCGCTAGTTTTTCAGGCAAGTGCTTTATTCACAAAGCACTTGCCTGTAAAGTTGCGGCGGCGTAGCGCAAATCACCCGGCGGAATTCAAATTCGGCGGGTAGGGGGCGTGTTTCATTTAAATGAAGCGCGTCCCCGCGCCGAACGGACTGCGCATGCGCCGACCCTAAAATATCCCAGCGTGCATTGCTCTAAATGACGTCGCAAGGACGTCTCATTGGTTTTGATGTGGACGTAAATTACGTCCAGCACCATTCACGGACGACTTACGCAAACAACGTAATTTTATACATTTTCGACGCGGGAACGACGGCCATACTTAACATTGGCTGCGCCTCATAGACCCAGGGGCAACTTTACACCGGGAAAAGCCTAACGTAAACGTCGTAACTTTACTACGTCGGACGCGCGTACGTTCGGGAATTCGCGTATCTAGCTAATTTGCATACTCGACGCGGAAATCGACGGAAGCGCCACCTAGCGGGCAAAAAAAAATATTGCAGTTTAGATCCGACGGCGTAAGAGACTTACGCCTGTCGGATCTAAGGGATATCTGTGCGTAACTGATTCTAAGAATCAGTCGCATAGATACGACGGCGCTAGGCAGAGATACGACGGCGTATCTGGAGATGCGCCTTCGTATCTCTTGAGAATCTGGGCCTATATTTTTTTCCCCTTTTTAGTTCTTGTACGCTTGCCAGGCAAGAGTGGCACAGCAAGGTGAAATTTGAGCACATCTCACGCAGGCATGCCACCAGTCTATGGGAACCCGGCAGAAACCTGCAGTGGGTCTGCAGGTGCAAAATCACCCCACCTGGGCAGAGGGCAGGAAGTTTCTGCCAGTCTTGGACATGCGTGCATGGGGGGGGGGGGGGGGGGTTCACTTAAGTTTGCACCAGTGCAGACATGCTACATGCCCATACAGTAGGTGCGCAACATATCATACCAAGATGGTGGTGCAGAGCGGCAAGGAAGTTTTGTCTGAATGAAGGACAATATATATTCCACCCCCCAGGATTATTTTTTAATCCAACAACATTTTGAGTTCAGCAGAGGTACAAGAGATACGGAGTGAACAGTAGGCATACAGGATTAAATTTACATGTGCTAGGAAATTAGTTAGGGAGGGTGGAGTTGCTCTTTAAGAGGCCAGTGGATAAATTCATTCTGCTTGCACTGATCATGCAAAATTTTGGACCACTGTCCCTCACCCCACTTTACAGTCCAACAATTTACCAATGGCTGCCTTTTGCACACCCAAGATTGCTCACATGACCAAGCACAGTGGACACATGGTTTAAGCTGGAGCACTCAGAATCTGATGTAACTGTGCATGGTAGCCAATCGGCTTCCAATTTCTCATTGTTCAATTAAACTTTGACAATAAAACCTGGAAGCCGATTGGTTTCTGTACAGAGCTGCACCAGGATTTTGCACTCTGAAAACTATAGTATATAAGTGCCTATGGTGACCACTGATGACCAGCAGTGTAATAGGATAACCAGTCAGTCTGTTCGTGAAGGTGGCCCCCCAAAACAAGGTCTGGCCCACCCAGAAGGTGGCTCCCAAACAAGGTCTGGCCCACCCAAGAAGGTGGCTCCCAAACAAGGTCTGGCCCACCCAAGAAGGTGGCTCCCAAACAAGGTCTGGCCCACCCAAGAAGGTGGCTCCCAAACAAGGTCTGGCCCACCCAAGAAGGTGGCCCCCAAGCCAAGGTCTGGCCCACCCAAGAAGGTGGCCCCCAAGCCAAGGTCTGGCCCACCCAAGAAGGTGGCCCCCAAGCCAAGGTCTGGCCCACCCAAGAAGGTGGCCCCCAAGCCAAGGTCTGGCCCACCCAAGAAGGTGCCCCCCAAGCCAAGGTCTGGCCCACCCAAGAAGGTGGCCCCCAAGCCAAGGTCTGGCCCACCCAAGAAGGTGGCCCCCAAGCCAAGGTCTGGCCCACCCAAGAAGGTGGCCCCCAAGCCAAGGTCTGGCCCACCCAGAAGGTGGCCCCCAAGCCAAGGTCTGGCCCACCCAGAAGGTGGCCCCCAAGCCAAGGTCTGGCCCACCCAGAAGGTGGCCCCCAAGCCAAGGTCTGGCCCACCCAGAAGTCTTGCCTTTACAATACCATATCTGTTGCAGAGTTTATATCCATCAACCAATTTGGTAACTTTGTATAAATTCATTATAAAGAGGGCAGACCTTACCTCCCCGGGAGATAATGTCCTCTAGTACAGTGGCTGCGATTTCATCCGTGGCAGCGAGGTCGGATGGCTCAGTGGATGTACACACCCATCGGAATGGCCCGAATCCCAGAGAAAAGATGTCTCTGAAAAGGAGGAAAAACAAAAAACACAACTTAATTAGCAGATGTTTGAGATTCCTCGCTGATTAATCCTGGCCGACTTTCATCTAATCTGGTGGGGGGGGGGGGGGGGTAGACGATCGCTTAGCAGCCAAAATCATCATTAAGATTCAACCCATAACCCTGTCCTGAGAAGCTTTAGGAGATAAAATTAGCCTTCAGGGCTTCAGAAACGAGGGATCTGTGCAATTTCCATCCCATTACCTCTCTTTATAAGCCATGACGAACGCCGGACTTCCCTTCAGTCTTGCACCAACTCCTCTCCTGGACTGAGATGGTTTACTCGGATTTCACTGCACACTCAGCTTCTTACAGTGTGCATGAAAATCTGCAGCACGTCTGATGGAGCCCACCTAATTTCCTGGCTGGAGGACACCTAGCATCATCTTCCCTATCCTGACTGGCCAAACTCTTTCATTCAGTGGATTTCCATTTTTCCAACCAGGTATTCTCAACACCACATGTGGGCATTACCTAGGGTAATTTGCATGCAAATACAGCCTGCCAAGGCACACCCCACCTATCAAAGCACAGCTCCACCCATGAGCCAGCCCACTGCTTGGGGGAGGCCCAAGGGCTCTGGGTAGGGCCGGACTTACCATTGGGCTTGACTGGGCTCAAGCCCATGGACCCCGGCCTGCAGAGGTCGGCTCTCTAATTAGGCAAAGGCTGGCAGGGTGAGCCGCGAGCGGGCCGGCGGTCTGTCAGATTAGCGTGACAGAAAGAATCACCGCCAACACACATTAAAAGTCCCCCCCCCCTCCCCCGTTACACCCTCATCAGCGGCAGCAGCCAATAGCAGGCTCCACCACTGTCCTAGTTGGCACCACATTGCATGATGGGAGATTTAGTTCTCTACAGCGCACACTAGACTCGGCCAGGCTGTGCCTGCACACTGCAGAGACTACACCTCCCAGAATGCACTGCAGGGCGGGCGCTCAAAGTGGACAGTCGGCTTCTCCCGAGTCCTGCTTGTAGTAGGGGACGGAAGACTTGGAAGGGTGATCAACTGTCCTGCCCTGGTATCTGCACCGGGATCGTCTGTGGCGGCTGCTGCTGCAATGTGATCAGGGGAGGGCTGGCAGGGTGGAAATCTCCCCCCAGGCTGGTGACACTATGCACAGCCACCGGCCGCCACTAGCAAATGCTGTTTTTGCAGAGCAGGAATATGCCTGCTGGAGCTCTGTTAACACAGGTCACGGCCGCTGCTCACCGCCCACTGTGCCTGTGTCAGCGCCAAGGTAGATGGCTGCAGAGCTATGTCTCGTCTCACACATAGCTCAGCCTCAGCGCACACCAGCACCGACATCCCCTTCTCTCTCTGCACAGACAAGAGGACTCTGATGCAAGGGGGGCCTCTGTGCGCACTCTTGTGATCATGAAAAATCTTACACTGTTTTCCTCGATCCATCACTTTTCCACGCTCTATGGGCCACTTGACTGGACTTGCCCCCCAGGCCTAAGGCTGCCAGCCCTCCCCTGAATGTGATGTTATTACCTTGCTGCCGGAGAGGTGCAATGGCCACATGAAATGGCCTGGAGGGCCGGATTCGGCCCGCGGGCCTTGTGTTTGACACCTGTGATCTATGATGTCTCACCCCATTATATGCTGGACATAGGACGGGTATCTGAATTCTGCACCGTTTCCTCCTTTTTGCTCCACATCAGCACCTGGTTCAGGGATAAAATGGTTTCAGATAAAACAGATTTAAACAAAATGTAACATATTGCAGTTTAGTATTTGGGTGTGATGGTTGCCTTAGTTTTAAGGCTTCATTTCCCCCCCCCCCCCCCCCCCCCCCTTTTATTTTCACCCGGTGATGCCACCGGCAACACACTTCCCATCCTTGGGTGACTACGTTCATTAACTGCGCTGTGTCAATGGAGGAGCAGAGTTGTCACCCTAGGACTAAAGCACACCTTCCTCCTTTCCCAGCCATAACATAAGGTTATGTAGTACACCAGGGTTTGACAAATTTGCTTGGAATCTAGGAGCCAGCTAAAAAAGTTAGGAGCCAGAAAACGCACCCCGTCCCGACGAGCTTGCGCGCAGAAGCGAACACAAACGTGAGCAGCGCCCACATATGTAAACGGTGTTCAAACCACACATGTGAGGTATCACCGCGATTGGTAGAGCGAAAGCAATAATTCTAGCCCTGGACCTTCTCTGTAACTAAAAACATGCAACCTGTAGATTTTTTTTAAACGTCGCCTATGAAGATTTTAAAGGGTAAAAGTTTGTCGCCATTCCACGAGCGGACGTAATTTTGAAGCGTGACATGTTGGGTATCAATTTACTCGGCGTAACATTATCTTTCATAATATAAAAAATAAAAAAAAAGGGGATAACTTTACTGTTGTCTTACTTTTTAATTAAAAAAAGTGTAATTTTTTTCCCAAAAAAGTGCGCTTGTAAGACCGCTGCGCAAATACGGCGTGACAGAAAGTATTGCAACAATCGCCATTTTATTCTCTAGGGTGTTAGGATAAAAAAATATATATAATGTTTGGGGGGTTCTAATTAGAGGGAAGAAGATGGCAGTGAAAAATTACATTAGAATTGCTGTTTAACTTGTAATGCTTAACTTGTAATACCAACGGCCACCACCGGATGGCTCCAGCTTACACATCTGGTGGTAATAACTTGTAATGCCCACGGCTCACCACAAGATGACCCCCTTCCAAGCCAAGTCGCCAGGACCCTATTTCTAGTCGACATGGCGACCGGGATTTGTCGAGCCCTGTAGCACACACACACACCACTAGAAGAATGGCAAGTGATAACAGTAGCTGGCTCATTTTAAATTAATTTTGGTAGAGAAATGGGAGAAGTCAGAGGTATCTTCAAATAGTCTGCAATTAGCCTGAATGCCTCTAAAGAGGTTATTTAACAAACATGAAATTTTTCCACGAAGATCTAATATTGTATTCAGTCACGCCAACAACGTTCCAACCCCCCCCCCCCCCTATTCAACATACATATTGGCTGCCTTATATTCCGTATTGACATTACCTGCTCTCTTAGCCTCCAACAGAAATGCATTTCCGTAATCCCAGAAGAACATTCCGTTTTCCGATAGCTTGTTGATCGCCGCTACCTGCCTTCTTAGGCTGTAAGAAAAACGCAATTCAGCATTCTATAACAAGATATATACCCGCAGTAAATAATTTGAAAAAGGTATTTACCTGAAAATAAAGAAAAAGGTAGGAGCTATGGAAATCACCACAGCAGTCACTCCTCACTTACCAAAAAGCTAAACTAAATGTGGGGTTTCAATCATACAAAGGGAGCCCCAAAGCAAGCAGCTCTGCTACCGCTTTAGCCAGCTTATAGTGCTTAAGGAATTCAGTGTCATGTCAACTGGTTTGTTCAATTTAGGTTTAGTCTGAGTTTTACAAGACCAAGCTACAAAAAGGAGACACAAAAAGTAAAACTGTGCTGCTAGCTCTTTAGCTAACCCATAGTGCTTTAGGAACCCTGTGTTGCGTCAGCTGGTTTATTGTTAAAGGTTACGCAGTTTAGCTTTAGTTTGAAGAGTTTACAAAACAAAAAGTTATAAAAAACACAAATGTCAGCAAGTTTAATGTGTTTTGACTTTATCCCCAGGTGGAAAAAAGGAAATATACAGAGTATTTTTGTTGCTTAATAACTAAAAAGTGCTGGTCCTCCTCACCTCTCCTGTACATGCTGGTGGAAGGTCTGAGGGTCAGTGGAAAGCATCTGGTTGGCTTCCTGGAAAGGAAGCTGTACCGGGTAATATCCGCCGCTGAATGGGTTGTGGCAGGAGGTTTGGTCAGATCCCAGGTCTACCAGCAACTCGCCCGTCTTCTCATACTCTTCCACAAACCTCTCCCTGCAATGCAAGACACATAAAATAATATTCAGGTGTGTGGTCTGTGTCCAACACTTCAGTGGTAAGGGTGGCTGCCTGGTCTTCACCCTTTGCAACCACTACTACCACAGTCAGAATAGGCCGAGAGCGGTTTTATAAGCAAAGCTACTTTTATTACCAGCATGTTACAGTTTCCAAATAGGCCTTTGGATAATCGACTGGAGGACACGACTAATCTTTCGCCCTTTAGTTGCCTTTTTAAAGAATATATATAGGAGCTTATACAGTCTTGATTGTGCTGAAGGTTGTAGGAAACTCTTCCTTACATAGTCACTGTCAGGGCACCATTCAGGGCAAAGGTGGGCATGGGCTGAGAAGACGGCAGAACAAAAATGAGCATGGGCTGAGGAAAAAGACCTGGCATAGTTGTAAATACTATACAGGGCCGTGATTGTTTGCATAGAAATGCGCACTTTAGGAAGAGTCCATGCACTGGTGCACATTCACACACACGCTGCCGAGACTAGTGCCAAACACTAATAAATGATAGATAGATGAGGACAGTGGCTACACTCAAGAGTTCGCTTGATGATCTTGACCTACTAGTATTCCTTGCTCCTGTGTATCGTGCATTACTTGGACCTCCCGTTACCGACCCAGCTTGTCGCTGGACCTTCCTGTTGCTAGATTCTGGATTTTGACCCCGGCTTGCTCCAAGGACTCTGCCTCTCTTGTTCAACCGTGTATGACTCTGGCCTGTCAACTGACTGGCCTTCTGCCTGCTCCTTCGGATTCCTGGATATGACCTTGACTATTGTTCCTGCCCACTCTTTGGCTTGCCTCTCCCTGTATGACCCTGGCTTCCATTCTGCCTACACTTCTTTAGTCTGGTCATGCCACCACCTCAGGTGCCATCTTGCTTGTGATTACTGCCCTGGTTCTGATGCATCTCTCCAAGGGCAACAAAAAGGTCCCGTCATCAGTCCTGACAGACCAGCTGACAACCATCTGGAGGACTCCACTGCCAACAACCACCAGCAGAGATACCTAAAGGGCACCCTTTACTTCTTTGAGCATTGCACTCCCTGTTGACACCTTCAGGTGTGCTTGGCACTCAGCTGCAAGGGAACCCTCTCATCAAGCCGGCCTCCAACCAGGAATGCGACAGTCGCATACAATAGTGAAGACCTAGAAAAGGACCGAAATCCTACTCCACCCAAGACAGGAAACATCTTGGCAGAGAATGTCTTTCTATAAATCATATACAATAGTGATGACACAGAGAAGACTCAAGTTCTCACTACCTATAAGAGGAACTGGTTTGTAGATACCTTCATTCAACAGTTACATATTATAAAGAAGACAACCCAAGATAAGAAGCGTCTAATGCCACAGACACACGATCGGAAATTCCAACAAGAAAAGTTCGATGTGAGCTTTTGGTCGGAAATTCCGACCAAGTGTAGGCTCCATCGGAAATTTTCTGTCGGAATTTCCGCCAAGAAAAAAAAATGTGAGAGCTGGTTCTCAAATTTTTCCGACAAGGAAAGTTCTTGGAGGAAATTCGATTGTCTGTATGCAATTCTGAAGCAAAAAAAAAAAAAAAGCTACGGTTTCCTTTTCGGAATTTCCGATTGTGTGTACGTGGCATTAGATATATAATCTCTCCATAGTCCCGTGTAATAGCAACCACCCAAATTCCTACTACACCCAACATAGGAAACAGTTTTGGACATCTCTTCTTTCCACAGTCATGTACAACAGTGATTTGAGCCAGAGAAGGATCAAATTCCTACTCAACCTAAGACAGAAGATTGTTTTGGAGATATAATTTCCATGGTCACATATAAGAACTATAAAAAGACCAAGAGAAGAACCAAATTATTTTTCCAAGACAAGAAATAGTTATGGAGGAGAAAACGGTAACGGGAGGTCCAAGTAATACAGGATACACAGGAGCAAGGAATACTAGTAGGTCAAGATCATCAAGCGAACTCTTGAGGATATCCTTCTTCCATATCGACATACAATAGTGAAGACCTTCAAAAGAAGCAAATTCCTGCTCAACCCATGACCGGAAAACTGTTTGGGATATCTTCCCTACATACCGCGTTTCCCTGAAAATAAGACCTACCCCGAAAATAAAACCTAGCGTTATTTTCCAGGAGGGCTGCAATGTAAGCCCTAGTTTAAAATGCTTGTAAAAAAAAAAAAAAAAATATCCTATAATCCACTCTATTACAGTAATATATAATGTACAATGTGCACGTTTCTGTAATATAATTGCGGGGAAGAGAGCTCTGGCGGGTCACAGAAGCGCAGAGCGGCACTAAACACACATTGTACATTATATAATACTGTAATAAAATGCTTGTAAAAACCTATAATCCACTTTAACTCCGTTCACACTGGGGATTCCTGTCAGGCAGGGGGAAGAGAAGAAAGCACATTTCATGGTAAGACCTACCCCGAAAATAAGCCCTACGGTGTTCTTTTGTTGCCAAAATATAAGACCCAGGCTTATTTTTGGGAAAACACGGGTAGTCACATATAAACCATGACTAGACTAGCGATATCTTCCTTAGACCTAGAAAAGCAGCATGTGGTTTTGGAGATCTTCTCCCCATAGAATTTACAAGAGAACTTGGTCCCTCTGTGTGGTTCCTATTATACGGGACATACAATAGTAACCATAGTCACATATAATTGCAATGACCCAGAAAATAACAAAATTCCTACTCCGCCTAACACCGGAAACGGTTTTGGAGATTTTTATTCAGAACATTTTGTTATCCGTTTTGCCAATATTTACCAAACCGGTGCAGACGTTGGCAATAGCGAGGAAAAACTGAATCACCCACCACGTTGCCGGACAATATTTCATCTCATGTCCTATCACAACCCATCATGTGACACGAGTACATAATGGGTAACAGACTGCCGCCTGGCACTCACACCGATCCTATCTCACATGTGTTTATAATGATAATACAGAGCAGAGCCAACACTCCCCAATCCCCACCCCGATATCATTTCACGGAGAAAGAGGACTTGCCAGAGGTCCACAACGTTCCCATGATATCCCAGGCTTAGGGTTTCTTTATTCTTTCGTGCTTTTCTGAAAGACACAAAAATAAATTTTCTTATTAGTAAAAAATAAATACATTTAAATTGCAAGTTGATGCATTTACTGGATGCAGTGCACAAGAGCAATGGCTCTCTCCTTCCTTATTGGCTCAGAGACAGCAACAGGAGCCATTGTCAATCATAGAATAAGGCTTACCTGTAGGTAAAAATTAATAAACTCCTAAAAATGTGCACCGTTTAGGAGCCATTCACCCTGCATGCAGCGTCTGACGTCACCGGGCATGCAGGACCTTCAGATCTTCTTGCGGGAACCGAGGGCTCCTGCGCAGGAGTGATGTCATCACGGCTCTGACCACTCACAGCCCCGGAGCACAATTGTCAGTTAAAGTGACGCAGCGCCGAATCCCAAAAAGGGGCCTGGTCCTTTAGCAACAAAATGGTCCGGGGACTGAAGTGGTTAAACTTCATACATGCTTTAGAAAAACTTCTAGGGTAAGGTATAGGCATCTACGTTCCGGTGAGATCTCCCGAACACACAGCTTACCGGATCCTCTGAATACACTCATCCAGCGAGTTTGTAATCTCCATCAGCCAACCCTGCTTGTGACGCTTTAACAACGCATTTTCATCAACCTGACAAGACCAAAAAAGACAGCATGTGAGGGATATAGATCCATTATAGGGAACAACCAGAGAAGCCAATATACACTCACCGGCCACTTTATTATTAGGTACACCTGTTCAATTGACCGATTAGCAGTTTGTTACCAAGCAATCACATGGCAGCAACTCAATGCATTTAGGCATCTAGACGTGGTGAAGACGAATTGTTAAAGTTCAAACCGAGCATCAGAATGGGGATTTAAGCGACATGGTGGTTCGTGCCAGACGGGCTGGTCTGAGCAGTAAAACAGATGAAAGGAAGCCATTTGGATCATTTTTCATTGGGGGGGGGGGGGGGGAGAGAATGTAAAACATTTTAGTAAAAATTTTAAAATATTTTTAAAACATAAAAAAAAAAAAAAAAAAAAAAAAAATTTATAAAAAAGTGTTTGTTCAAAAATGTAAAAAAATTTTTTTAAAAAAAATAAAGGGCTAATTCACACAGCTTCTCTGTTATCTTTGTGTCCGCCAAGAATGATTTTAGTATATTCTAAGTGAAAAAAATCTTGTTTTGATATATTTGAGGGGGGCCCTGCCAGGTAGGCTGTACGGGGCCCCATGATTTCTAACAGAAGCCCTGCATGGATGTGCAGCCGAAAATACTGCAGCAACTGCATGAAGCCATCATACCACTATGGAGAAAAATCTTAGGAATGTTTCCAACACCTTGTTGTATTTACGTCATGAAGAATAAAAGGCAGTTCTGAAGGCAAAAGAGGGTCCAACCCGGTACTAGCAAGGTGTACCCAATACAGTGGCCAGTGAGTGTATATCAGCTCTCAGAGAAGCCAATATATGTACATTTGTTGTGTCAGCGACTTGCTAAGTAGCGAAGGATAAAAGATGGCAGCCTTCATAAATTGAGGATACCTCTGCAATGACTCCTACACAGCCAACGATGGTGGCCGCCTTCGCCTGAGCGCCGCTCATCCCTCCGAGACCAGACGTGACAAACACCTTCCCAGCCAGGTCCTCCAAGCCAAGGTAACGGCGTCCAGCATTCAACACGGTCAACTGTGAGAAACAGAGACAAGACATCGAACCTTGCCAACACCCATCAAACCTTGCCAACACCCATCCATTCTTCTATTGAAACTGCAGAGCTACCCCCCCCCCCCCTCCTCCCTTTAGTCTGGTACAAAGTCATAGCCGACCACCTCAATCACTCCAGACGTCCTTAGTGATAATATTACTTACCACTGTACCATGCACAATACCCTGCGGGCCAATGTAACAATAGCTCCCTGCAGTCATTTGTCCGTACCTGTGAAGGAAAAATAAATAAAATAAGTTTTGGCTTTCAGGAAGGGAGCTTTCTGGTCAGAGCCCTCGTGGTAAAAGCCGAGTGCTGTGTAAGGCCTGGGAACAAGAAGAAAGAAGCCTAAAAATGTAATAGTTTATAGTCATTTTGAATTTTTGAAAAAACGGACGATCATTCGTCCGATAATCGGATCGTGTGTACCGGGCATAAGAGTCTTTCACCCATTGTTGCCTGTGCTAATTGACCCTGCAATTGTATGAAGGAGTTCTGTGTGGTTATGTATGATAATGTGTATTGTAGTTAGGGATTCACATTGGCTGCTTTAAGGGATTAGTTAATTAGCTCATGTTAAATTTATGTTTCTGGTTGCAGGTGTATTGTAATGCTGCGTTGCGTACACATGACCGTTTTTCGGGTTCTAAAAAAAAAACCCCCCCTTTTTTTTTTAAATGTCATTAAAAACGACCGTGTGTGGGCTCCAGAGCATTTTTAACGATCTAAAAAAAAAAAAATGGCCATTAAAAATTTCGAACATGCTCTATTTTTCCACAACGTTTTTAACAGTCGTTTTTTTTTATTTATTTTTTTATAACCTTAAAACGAGTGTGGGCTTTGACGTGAGAAAAACACGCATGCTCAGAAGCAAGTTATGAGACGGGAGCACTCGTTCTGGTAATGGAGTAAGCACATTCATCACGCTGTAACAGACAGAAACGCGCGAATCGTCTTTTACCAACACAAAAATCAGCAAAAGCAGCCCCAAGGGTGGCGCCATCCGAATGGAACTTCCCCTTTATAGTGGCGTCGTACGTCACCGCGCTTTGCTAGAGCATTCCCCCCCCCCCCCCCCCCCCCCAAGATCGTGTGTAGGCAAGGCCGTTTTAATGATCGGGTTTAAAAAAAACCTCGTTTTTTTAGAACCCGAAAAACGGTCGTGTGTACGCGGCATTAGAGTAATATGAGCAGGGGGGGGGGGGGGGCTCCTCTTTAACTGTATTCTTGTTCTAATAAAGAGTCCATGCAATCAAAAACGAGTATCATCTTGTTTTGTGCTCGTCAGCGGATTAGAATATCCGATATCTACATTCGGACTGGGAGGAAGTGGTATATGACGAAAGCACTCAAGCGCAGTGTGGGACGTTTCGTTGCAATGACCAATTTACTATCAGATCACGAAAAAACACAGCAGGTGTGGGGGGGGGGGGGGGGGGGACTCTAATCTGCTAAAAATAAGGGAATGTTCTTACATTGTCACACCCAACGCGAACATCCTGTTGTAGTCTTTCCTGGAGGAGTAGTTTGGAATCACCTTAAAAGTAGAAGAAAAAAGAAAAAAAAATGAATTATGAGAATGAGTCCAACTAGACAGGAAGTGGAATGAAAACAAGGATGTAGGTTGCGACTTACCATCCCGTTGGTGATGATGAGCCGTGGAGCTCTGGGGTGACTGGGAAAGAGGCCCAGAGGATGTCCGCTGTACATCACCAGAGTCTGATCTTCCGTCATCTCAGCCAGGTAATACATCACAAGCCAGAACTGAAGAGTCAATGGAGAGAAGACCAAACCTTGAAGTAGAACTATGGGCAACATTTGTATTTATTTTTTGTGGGGGGTGATGGAGTCAACGGCTCTTGTTTACATCGTGATCAGCCGTGATTGGACACGGCTGATCACATGGTAAAGAGTCTGTCAGAGACTCTAACTAGTTTGGGGTTGCAGTGTGCGTCAGTCCAAGGGGAACGCAGCGGGCGGGATTAGCAATTCAGAGAGTTCTTTTGTGCTTTTCCACTTCTTTGGTCATTTGTTTACAGTTACAAAGCTCCCAACTGTCCCCGATTTGAAACAAAGTCCCTCATTTTGGTCTGATCTTATTGGCCCCGGATTCAGAAAGGAGATACGAGGGCGTATCTCCGGATACGCCGTAGTAACTCTGAGTGTGCAAGCCGTTGTAACTATGCGACTGATTCATAGAATCAGTTACGCATAGATTTCCCCAAGATCCGACCGGCGTAATTTTCTTACACCGTTGTATCTTAGGCTGCATATTTACGCTGGCCGCTAGGTGGCGCTTCTGTATATTTACGCGGGGGAATATGGCAATTAGGTAGATACGCCGATTCAGAAACGTCTGTCCGGCGCATTTTTTTACGTCGTTTGCATTCGGCTTTTTCCGGCATAAAGTTACCCCTGCTATATGAGGGGTATCCTATGTCAAGTATGGACGCCGTTCCCGCGTCGAATTTTGAAAATTTTACGTTGTTTGCGTAAGTCGTTCGAATAGGGCTGTACGTAAGTTACGTTTATGTCTAAAGCATTGACGATATGCGGCGTAATTTCGAGCATGCGCACTGGGATTTTTTCACGAACGGCGCATGCGCCGTTTGTAAAAAAACGTCAAATACGCGGGGGTCACATGTAACTTAAATAAAACACGCCCGCATTTGAATTAGGCGGGCTTACGCCGACACATACGTTACGCCGCCGTAACATAGGGCGCAAGTCCTTTCTGAATAGGGAACTTGCGCCCTAATTTACGGCGGCGTAACGTATCTGCGATACGTTACGCCCGCTGATAGACAATTCTATCTGAATCCGGGCCATTGTTTTTTTAAAAAGATAAGCGTTTCCCAGTGCTAAACCTGTCATTCAATTTCTAAATTGCTGCATTCGTAGGTTTCAAAAGCCAGTGTAAAAAAGGAATAGTAGTGGGAAAAAAAAAAAAAAAATAAAAAAAAAAAATAGAAATTTGTTTTAAATTTAATGTATAATTATGTCATTTGCTTACAGAATAAATAATCAATTGTAGGACATACCTGGGCCCAGTTGCTGAAGACCTGCCCGTTCCCTCCATAGGTCACCAGTTCCTGGGGAAACTGTTACCGGAAAGAAAACCAAGACAGCCGTCAGGATTAGCCTACCATGTCAGAGCAAGGCTCCGTTCATACCAGTTTTCTATCCTCATTGTGCTAGACCAGTGGTCTCCAAACTGCGGCCCGAGGGCCGAATGTTGCCCTTTGCTTGCCTTTATCCGGCCCTTGGAGCACTATCCCTCCCAATGATACGAGACCCTATTCTGCCATCTGATACCGACAATGGAACACCATTTCTCCCACTGACACCACTAATGGGGCACTATTCCTCCCTATGATACCAGCAATGGGGCACTATTCCTCCCTATGATACCAGCAATGGGGCACTATTCCTCCCTATGATACCAGCAATGGGGCACTATTCCTCCCTATGATACCAGCAATGGGGCACTATTCCTCCCTATGATACCAGCAATGGGGCACTATTCCTCCCTATGATACCAGCAATGGGGCACTATTCCTCCCTATGATACCAGCAATGGGGCACTATTCCTCCCTATGATACCAGCAATGGGGCACTATTCCTCCCTATGATACCAGCAATGGGGCACTATTCCTCCCTATGATACCAGCAATGGGGCACTATTCCTCCCTATGATACCAGCAATGGGGCACTATTCCTCCCTATGATACCAGCAATGGGGCACCATTCCTCCCCCTGATACCAAATGTTTACTCCCACTGATGCCAGGAAAGTTTTCACTCCCGCTGGCCAAAGTCCGGCCCTCCAAGAGTCTGAAGGACAACAAACCGGCCCTTTGTTTAGAATGTTTGGAGACCCCTGTGCTAGACAAAAATAAAATAAATGACGACACAATAAAGTCACATTGAATTTATACCTGAGCTACGGCTGGATCCAGATTATTCATGATCATGTGCATTACAGCCGCTGCATGATTTATTTTGCACGGATACTTCGAAATCGGATACGCCCTGAAAAATAATAGCAATCCGAGATTATACAGATTTTTCATCTTTGTGCAACATCAGCCGCCTTGTAGGTGCAACATCATGAGATCAGTGCACCCTGCAACACGCAGCTCTGCGATCTAAGATCTTTATATACACTGTATTACCAAAAGTATTGGGACGCCTGCCTTTACACGCACATGAACTTTAATGGCGCCCCAGTCTTAGTCCGTAGGGTTCAATATTGAGTTGGCCGCGCCCTTTGCAGCTATAACAGCTTCAACTCTTCTGGGATGGCCGTCCACAAGGTTTAGGAGGGTGTCTATGGGAAGCTCAGCGCTCCAGTGAGCATGGAGGAGGAGCAGAGCGGAGAGCTGCTGATTGACAGTCGGCAGCTCTCTGCTTGGAAAGCTGTGATAACCGAGCCATCGGCAGTGTTCGATCACTCGGTGCTCAGTGTAGAGGCGCCGAGGACAGATTACCTAGGCAAGTATGATGGATGGAAAAAAAAAAAAAAAACCCACATACTTTTCTTTTAGCCCTGGTTCACACTGGGTACGATTTGAGATGCGATTTGACATGTCAAATCGCATCTCAAATCGGCGGCAATTGTCGGCAATGGCACTGTCCTAATCAGTGCGACGCCGCATCTGCGATTTCAAAAAGTAGTTCCTGTTCCTGCGATTTACATTAAATTGCGGCCGAAATCGCGGCAAAATCACAGCCGCGAAATCGCGCATTTTACCGCGATTTTGAATTCGCAGCAGTGTGAACCTAGGCTGAAGGTCTAAACTGCTGGCAACAAAAGGGAGTACACCCCTAAGTGAAAGTGTCCAAATTGGGCCCAATTAGCCGTTTTCCCCCCTTCCCCAGTGTCATGTGACTGCTTCTCCTTTGCTGACCAATCAGCATAAAGGGGTGGTCCCCGACAAAGCTGTACTTCCCCCAATTACACTGGGAGGTCACAGAGCAGACTGAGCTATCTGGATCGCAATACTGGCTGAGCGGAACAAGGAGCCTTTTGGCTATGATTAAACTGTTTTACGTATTTGTATTTTAGCTGTATGGTCAGCAATTTTTTTGGAAGTGTTCCAGCAATTTGAGTCCTCATTTACTATGATAAGGGAGGGGGGGGGGGGCAGTCACCTCATGTGGATATTGGGACAGAAGCGGTACATGTAGATGTGTCCATAATTCCGCAGCTCATCCACAAATTCCGGAGCCAAAATCCCATGATGTTCCGGGGGGAAATATCGCAAGGCATTCTCCAGGGCAAGCTAAAATACAAGAAAAAAAAAAAAAAAAAAGATGATATTATTAATCTACCTTTATTTATCCCAAAGGGAAATCATTTTTTTATATTAACCCAACTGTGTAAAAAAAAACCACACACACACACACACACACGGAAGAGTTGAAAACAAAAAAGTGTGTCTGCACATGTCACTGCTGTTAAAGAGGAAGTAAACCCAATTTTTTTTTTCTCTTATAATTAAAAAAACAAAACAAAAAAAACCCTGCAAGAGAAAGGCATAATGAGCCCCCGAAGCGCTCCTCATTCCCCACGAGTCCCTTGCATGCATCGGCGCTGTGACTGGCCGGAGCGGCAATGACGTCACTCCCACGCATGCGCGTGGGACCGGCACGATCCCCGCGCATGCGTGAGTTTCCGGCACTATCCCATTGATAAAACCGGCATGCTCAGTGCGCCTGCACCATTGTCTACGACGCGCTTGCGCTGTAGACATCGGTGCAGTCCTTTCTGCAAATATCTCCTTAACCGTGTAGGTTAAAGCGGAGGTTCACCCAAAAACACAACTTTGTACCATCCAAACTAGCATACTAGCATCAGCTACAGTATGTTTTTTTTTTTTTTTTTTTTGCGCTGTACTTACGGTTTAATCCGTAAGTTTCGTTTCAGACACCCGCGGGGAGTAGGCGTTCCTATGAAGAGTTGAACATGATTGACGGCCGGCTATGGTGCGTCACACGTTCCGAAAATAGCCAGAGTAGGACTCGGCTCTTTGCGGCGCCTCCGCACAGACTAGGAGCTGACTGCGCAGGCGCCCTATATGTCCGCGTCCTATTTTGGCTTTTTTTGGAAGGCATGACGCGCCATAGCTGGACGTCAGTCATGTACCCCTCTTCATAGGAACGCCCATTTCCCAGCCGGAGTCTGAAATGAAAGTTACGGATTAAACCTTAGTACATCGCAAAAAAAAAAAAAAAAAGGCATACTGTAGCTGACGCTAGTATGCTTTTTTTTTTTTTTTTTTTTTTAGGGTGAACCCCTGCTTTAAGGAGATATTTCTTGCAAATACAGGGCAGGCAAGCCTTAATCTAGGCTTACCTGTAGGTGCAAGTGGTCAGAGAGGGTTTACAACCACTTTAAAGGGTCTGCGAGAGGAGAGGAGAGGAGAGGAGAGGAGAGGAGAGGAGAGGAGAGGAGAGGAGAGGAGAGGAGAGGAGAGGAGAGGAGAGGAGAGGAGAGGAGAGGAGAGGAGAGGAGAGGAGAGGAGAGGAGAGGAGAGGAGAGGAGAGGAGAGGAGAGGAGAGGAGAGGAGAGGAGAGGAGAGGAGAGGAGAGGAGAGGAGAGGAGAGGAGAGGAGAGGAGAGGAGAGAACAATTTAAAAGGAAAACTGTTATTCACAGAATCAAAATGTAGCAGTAGGAACAAAAACAAGGAGCATTTAAAAAAAAAAAAAAATATTACTAAATAAAACCCCGCCACCAAAAATGGAAGCAGGCAGGGTCCATTGCAGTTGTGGGCATCTGAAGCCCGCCAGTCTTAATTTCAGGGATTTCAGTGCAGCTGGCTACCCAGCATGCACCTCCCATTTTTGTGCCTGCGCAGTAAAGTCTCCAGACGGCGCCGATTACAGCAATAGGCCATTCCCATGGACTACTGGGATAGCCGACACCCCAGCAGTCCATGGGAATCACCTTGCGACGTAATCGCCTAGATGGCCGGTGATCTGCCGAGCTGGTTCCGGCTATCGTGAAAGTTCCTGCGCAGGCGCAATCTGATCTGCCGAGATGGTTCCTGCTAACGGGAAAGTTCCTTCAAGGACTGCGCAGGCGCAAACTTGCCGACGGAAATCTCCGAACCTCGGCCGGCATCCAGGGCGACGTGGCTTTCAAGTAAAGTGGCCAGTCGGCCTCACTTCGCTCGGATGGCTCGCTCGGCCTCCTGTTTTTTTTCTCGAACATCCTCCAATCCACGGGGATGTTAAAGAATGAGCCTGGATGCCAGCCGAGGTTCGGAGATTTCCGTCGGCAAGTTTGCGCCTGCGCAGTCCTTGAAGGAACTTTCCTGTTAGCAGGAACTATCTCGGCAGATCAGATTGCGCAGGAACTTTCACGATAGCCGGAACCAGCTCGGCAGATCACCGGCCATCTAGGCGATTACGTCGCAAGGTGATTCCCATGGACTCTTTGAAGGAACTTCCCCGTTAGGGGAACCTTAAGGACAAGTCACCGGACCAGAAGGGCTGCAAGTACTAAAGCTAAAAACAGTATTAAAAAAAAAAAAAAAAAAAAAGAGTGGAACTCCACTTTAAGTTGGTGCCAAGTCCGCTGCCCCAGGTTTCCCGTCTCAGGGTGGCTCCTTTCGCTATCAATGTCGTACGGAACCACCCTTGTATGCAGAGACTAGAGTGGCGTCTTCCTACACTATGTACATCAATAGAAACACACAGCCCCACAGCCAAGAATGGCAAGGCATGGCCCTTCTCACCTCCACGCCAACAGACTGGCTGAAGACTGCACTGTCCACTGTTAACACTTTCCTGTGAGGTTCAGGAAAGCAGCACTGACACCAGGTGCCAGCAGCATTGAAAAGTTGTAAACTGCAAGTGCTGGGGGTAAGGATTTTAAACAAATAGTTTACTGGGGAAGGTTTTGTGCACGTAGTTTAATACTACTTTAACCCCTTGCTGGTCACCCCCTCCCCCATAGATAAGTACTTGGACTGGGGGGAGAAGCCGAGAATGCAGATTTTGCCCCTGGAATAAACACAAAGGGCCAGATCCACGTAGCCTGGCGCATTGTTGCGTCCGGCGTAGCGCATCTCTGATACACTACACTACGCCGCCGTAACTTACAGCGTATTTTCCTTATCCTGAAAGAATTTGCGCCGTAAGTTACGGCGGCGTAGTGTAACTTTGGCGGCGTAAGAGCGCGCAATTCAAATGGATGTCATGGGGGCGTGTTTTATGTGAATACGTCTTGACCCGACGTAAATGACGTTTTTTTTTTATTTTTTTAGCGGCGCACGCGCCGTCCGTGGGGGTATCCCAGTGCACATGCTCGAAATTAACCCGCAACAAGCCAATGCTTACGACATGAACGTCATTCTACGCAAAGCCCTATTCGCGAACGACTTACGCAAACAACGTAACATTTTCAAAATTCAACGCGGGAACGACGTCCATACTTAACAAAGGATACGCCTCATATAGCAGGGGTAACTATACGCCGAAAAAAGCCTTACGAAAAGCACGTAAAAAAAAAAATGCGCCGGCCAGACATATGTTCGTGGATCGCCGTATCGAGCTAATTTGCATACTTGACGCGGAGATGCGACCTAGCGGCCAGCGTAAATATGCACCTTAGATCCGACGGCGTACGTCAGTCGGATCTAGCCCAGCTTCAGGCGTATCTTGTTTTGTGGATACAAAGATACGCCGGAGCAACCTAGAAGTTACGCGGCATAACAATAGATACACCAGCGTTACTTCTTTGAGGATCTGGCCCAAAATGTTTATTGGCGGCGAAGACACGGAAGATCATCCTACAGATAGGATCCTCGTGGAACACGGAGAAGCTGTTACACAAGAGCTGACAATCATTAACCCGATGTGTGAGGAGAACCTTGTCTGCGGTCTTAAAGAGGAATTGCAACCTAAACAAGGTTAGTTTCAGACAAACAAATACGGTTGCAGTAATCCTGCGCTCACGTGCCATTGTAAAAGTAAATAGAAGGTTGGGAAATTCTATTTGAACAATCTACAACCCTGTTGCCCAACCTGCGTGTGGCCCTTGGCACTCCTTGTGCGGCCCTCGGGGGCCCCTGCAGGCACCATTCTGTTTATTCCCCAGTTATAGCAGGGATCTCTAGCAGTCTTGTGTAACACGTCTACAGTCTATGGCCATTTCTTAAAACATGACCATCTCCTGCAACGTGCCCACAGCCCACCACCATCTCCCGGGCCCACAGCCCACCACCATCTCCCGGGCCCAGAGCCCACCACCATCTCCCGGGCCCAGAGCCCACCACCATCTCCCGGGCCCACAGCCATCTCCCGGGCCCAAAGCCCACGACCATCTCCCGGGCCCACAGCCCACCACCATCTCCCGGGCCCACAGCCATCTCCCGGGCCCAAAGCCCACGACCATCTCCCGGACCCACAGCCCACAACCATCTCCCGGACCCACAGCCCACGACCATCTCCCGGACCCACCGCCATCTCCCGGACCCACCGCCCACCACCATCTCCCGGACCCACCGCCCACCACCATCTCCCGGACCCACCGCCCACCACCATCTCCCGGACCCACCACCATCTCCCGGACCCACCACCATCTCCCGGACCCACGGCCCACCACCATCTCCCGGACCCACGGCCCACCACCATCTCCCGGACCCACAGCCCACCACCATCTCCCGGACCCACAGCCCACCACCATCTCCCGGGCCCACCACCATCTCCCGGACCCACAGCCCACCACCATCTCCCGGACCCACAGCCCACCACCATCTCCCGGACCCACAGCCCACCACCATCTCTGTTCATGGTTGTCCCTTTGGAAAAAAATTCAGACGACAGCTGTATACCAATGATCAGATTATCGTACAATCGATTCGAAATCTGCATTTTTTTATTTATACGATATTCTGATCGTGTGTACGGGGCTTAATGCTGATGTCAGACAGACAATTCTGCATTTAGACAAATTGCCAGCGGCAGGATCGCTAAAGAAGTTGCCGTCGGCTCGGATTGCGCCTGCGCACTCTGGGGGGAACCATATCGATGGTAGGAACCAGCTCGCCAGAACACCGGTCTGTCTCTGTCTGTCTATGGAATCTCTCCTATATGTCACTGGCATTGGGACCCCCCCCCCCCCCCCATCTTACAGCCTCAGAGGGAGCCATTTTTGCTTGCGACTCTGCCACAGGGATTGCCATGAGTTGTCAGAGTCAGCCATCCGACGTCAGCCAAAGAGAACCAATAATTCAGGATAAATCGGCAAAGTGGTTAAAAAAAAAAAAAAAAATGAAAATAAAAACATTTAAAATGTAAAAAAGTAGCAATTTGGACTTTTTTGGCTCCATTGTAACTTTTTGCATTATCTCCCAGAAGTTCCCTGCAACCCCCCCCCCCCATACACCTACCTTCTCTTCCTGGGCCGACAGCTGGGGTGTGCGGATGGGAGCGTGGGGTACCCCATTATCCCTCCCCTGGTTTGAGGGTAGGGGGTGGAGGGGCAGCCCAGCACAAAGTTCCTGCAGACTAATCATCAGGGAAAGAAGCAGCAGACAGGTCAGCTGAACACACACAAGTGTGACCCTGGGTGCCTATCAGGTGAAAAGTCCACACCCACTATGGATCTGCCACCTGATTGGTCGGTGCGGCTTCCCCAAATTAATGTGTTACCTGACCTAACATTGCACAGACACAGGGAGCATCCTGCGCTTAAAGGGCCAGGCAGCCGCAAAGGTAAGTTTGGCTTGTGAAAGAATGATTGGGGTGTGTATCAGCATGGAAGGGTCAGTCCCTGTGTGACAGCGCAGTCACCGCTCCGCCATCGTCAGCCCACCCAAAAAGTGAGATTTAACCATACCGGGCACTTATACACCCTCCCACCCAGACCAATTTTTAGCTTTCAGCGCTGTTGCACTTTGAATGACAATTGCGCGGTCGTGCTACACTGCACCCAAACTAAATTTTTATCATTTTGTACCCACAAATAGAGCTTTCTTTTGGTGGTATTTGATCACTTCTGGGATTTTTATTTTCTGCAAAAAAAAATTAAAAATGACTGAAAATTTACAAAAAAAAACTTTTTTTTTGTTTCTGTTATAAAACATTGGGCTGGATTCCGGTAGAATTGCGCATTATTTACGGAGGCGCAGGGCAACGTTTTTGCCCTGCGCCCCCGCAAATTTGCTGCGCTGCCCTTGATTCACGGAGCAGTAGCTCCGTAAATTGCGTGGGCGCGCCGCCAAAATGCCCGGCGCAAGCGCGCACAATTTAAATGATCCCGTAGGTGGCGGGAATCATTTAGATTAGGCGCGTTCCCGCGCCGATCATAGAGCGCATGCTCCGTCGGGAAACTTTCCCGACGTGCATTGCGGCAAATGACGTCGCAAAGGACGTCATTTGCTTCAAAGTGAACGTGAATGGCGTCCAGCGCCATTCACGATTCACTTACGCAAACTACGTAAAATTCTAATTTTGCGACGCGGGAACGACGTACGCAGGGCTCGCGCAACGTTGTGAATCGGCGTTAGTATGCAATTTGCATACTATACGCTGAGCACAACGGGAACGCCCCCTAGCGGCCTGTGTAAGAATGCAGCCTACAAAACGACGGCATAAGGAGCCTTATGCCAGTCATTTCTTAGGCTGCAGTCGGCGTAACGAGGTTCCTGAATCAGGAGCATTTGTAACGCCGGCGCAGGTAAGCAATTGCGCTGTGTAACTATGGTTACGCAGACGCAATTGCTCTTTGAATCTACCCCACTGTAAATAAGTACGTTTTCTCCTTCACTGATGGGCACTGATGGTACTGCACTGACGGGAACTGATAAGGCGGCACTGATGGGCACTGATGATGGGCACTAATATGCGGCACGGATGGGCACTGATAGGCAGCACAGATGGGCGCGGATAGGCGGCACGGATAGGCGGCACAGGTGGGCACAGATAGGCGGCACGGATGGGCACGGATAGGCGACACGGATGGGCACGGATAGGCGGCATGGATGGGCACTGATAGGCGGCATGGATGGGCAATGATAGGTGGCACAGATAGGTGGCACTAACGTATGTGTTGTACTAATGGATGCCAATCAGTGCCAAACAATGCCTGCCAATCAGTGATGCCCATTGTGGACACTGATTGGCATCCATTGCGGGCACTGATTGGCATCCATTATTTGTGTATCCCTGGTGGTCTAGGGTGGCATACCTTTGTTTTACAGTGGTCCAGTTTTACAGTGTTTTACAGTGGTCCAGTGGGCATCCCTGGTGGTCTAGTGGCATCCCTGGTGGCCCAGTGGGCATCCTCAGGGGGGGGCTGTGCTGATAATCGATCAGCACAAACCCCCCCCCTGTCAGAGGAGCAGCCGATTGGCTCTCCTCTACTCGCGTCTGACAGACGCGAGTGAGGAAAAGCCGATTACCGGCTTTTCCTGTTTACATCGTGATCAGCCGTGATTGGACACGGCTGATCACGTGGTAAAGAGTCTCCGTGAGAGACTCTTTACCTAGATCGGTGTTGTGGGGTGTCAGACTGACACCCTGCAACAATGATCGCCGCGATGCGCGCCCCAGGGGCCACGCAGCGGCTCAATATCCTGAGGACGTCATATGACGTCCACTCAGGATATTGAAACCACTTTGCCGACGTCAATTTGTCATTGGGGTTAAAGGGGTTGTTAAGGTACAAATGCTCGCCCCCTCCCTTGGACTACAGGAGAGTCAGGACGCTCTCTACGTTGCAGATAGAGAAAGGAGCTGTGTGTTAGTGGGTGTCCTGACTCTCCTGTAGTCCAAGGGAGGGGGCGAGCACGACACTCCACACCAGGGAGAAAGCCTTGCATTACTGTGTGGAGTTACAGACAGAAGAACAGGAAGTGAGGATTTCTCAGAAGAAATAAGGACATTTAAAAGCAAAATGGAAGGATGAGGTAAGTGAAGGAGGACGGCCCCCCCCCCCCCCCCCCACATACACACTATTAGATTTTCTGCAGATTTTTATCTTCAGATTTACCAAAACCAAGTAGTGCAAGGGCCGGCCTGATTGCATACAAATTGAAACTCCTCGACCCCTTGCACACTGGAGGCGTTTTTCAGGCACTTTAGAGCTAAAAATAGCGCCTGTAAAGCGCCTGAAAAAAGCCTCAGCTGCAATCCCAATGTGAAAGCCGGAGTGCGCTGGCAGGACGTCAACAAAAGTCCTACATGCAGCTTCTTTGCAGCGCTTTAGGAGCGGTATATGCACCGCTTCTAAAGCGCACCTACCCATTGAAATCAATGGGGCAGCGCTGCCGAACCGCCTTGCAAGAAAAACGCAGGAAAAATGTTTAAATCCTTTAAATCCTATGGGACCTTTCACATCCACTGCTCTGTGGGTGTGCACCAAAAATGCAGCTTCCCATGAATGGAAAGCGCAGCAAAATCGCTGTAAAAACACACCAGTGATTTGCGCTTTTTGTGCATTTTTGAATCACATGTGCATTTTTCACAGGTGCAGGTGGCCCAAAAAATGCAACAGAGAAGCCGGGGAAACACATCTGAAACGCATCAAAATCATGGTTAAAAAACGCATATTTGTTTTTACCCTGATTTTGCTACAGAGCAGTGTGAAAGGGGCTTTAGATCAGATCCAATCGTACAGTTGACTAGTGCAGGAAATGATCGTATTGCAGGGATCGGCTCACTTTACATGTATAACCAGCTTTCACAATAATAATAATAATAATAATAAATTATTATTGTTATTATTATTGGGAAAGCTGGTTATATAATAAAACTGATTGTTAGAGCCGGTTCACACTGGGGCGGCGCGACTTGCCGTGCGACTCGGCAAGGCGATGTGAAGACGACTTCAGAGGCGACTTTCAAAATGACTTCTGTATTGAAGTCAATGGAAATCGACCCCCAAAGTAGTACAGGAACTTTTTTCGAAGTTGGAGCGACTTAAGTCGCTTCTATTAGAACGGTTCCATTGTACAGAACGGGACGCGACTTGTCAGGCGGCTGACGAGTCGCCACCTGTGTGAACCGGCTCTTACATGTATTACAAACTTTTGCAATAATTATAAGAATAATAATAATACTACAGATTGTTACATATATAACAAGATTTTGTAATAATAATAATAATAATAATAATAATAATAATAAAACAGATTGTTATGTGCATAAATGGCTTTTATAATAATAATAATAAAAATAAAAATACTGATTGCAATAAAAACAACAATAATTATAAAACTGATTTTTAATGTATAACCAGTTTTTGTAGTAATAATAATAATAATAATAATAATAATAATAATAATAATAATAATCATCACCATCAAAATAATGATAAAAAAGATTGTCATTTGTATAACTAGCTTTTGTAGTATTATTATAATAATTAATAATATTATTATTATTATTATTATTATTATTATTGCGAAAGCTGGTTATACATGTAACAATTTATTTTATTATTATTATTACTATTAATAATAATAAAAGAGATTGCAATATGTATAACCAGCTTTCGCAATAATAATAATATTATTATTAATAATAATAAATATAATAATAATATTGCTACAAAAGCTAGTTATACGAATGACAATCTGTTGTATCATTATTATTATTATTATTATTATTATTATTATGATTATTATTATTAATAATAATCACCATAATAATGATAAAACAGACTGTCATTTGTATAACTATCTTTTGTAGTAATATTATTATTATAATTATTATTAATAATAATATTATTATTATTATTATTGCGAAAGCTGGTTATACATGTAACACTTTATTTTATTATTATTACTATTAATAATAATAATAATAAAAGAGATTGTAATATGTATAACCAGCTTTCGCAATAATAATATTATTGTTAATAATAAATATAATAATAATAATATTTCTACAAAAGCTAGTTATACGAATGACAATCTGTTTTATCATTATTATTATTATTATTATGATGATTATTATTATTAATAATAATAATAATAATCATCATCATAATAATAAAACAGACTGTCATTTGTATAACTAGCTTTTGTAGTAATATTATTATTATTATTATTATTTTTATTAATTATTGCGAAAGCTGGTTATACATATAATAATCTCTTTTATTATTATTAATAGTAATAATAATGATAATAATAAAATAAATTGTTACATGTATAACCAGCTTTCGAAATAATAATAATAAGAAGAATGATAAACAGATTGTTATATGTACAACTAGCTTTTTTAATGCCAATATTAATAATAATAATAATAATAAAAAAAAAAATGTTTCAATGTATAGCCAATTGACGACAGATTTAGTACTAATCAGGGCTTTTTTTTCATGGGGAACTCGGTTTCACCACCTCTGGCTCAGACCCTTTGGTGCCTACTCACCACAATCACTTGTAAACACAGAAGTCTGGTTTCTGTGTTTACAAGTGACAGCTCTGCATTCTGTGTGTAACCCCCCCTGAATTCTGCATTCTGTATGTAATGCAATCCTGGTATTTAACCACTTGGGATACGCGCTATAGACCAAAGACGTCCACAGCGCGGCTCTCAAGTGCCGAGTGGACGTCTTTGGACGTCCGGTTGTTGTCATTCCCCGTGAGCGCCACTGGGGGCGCGCAGCGGGGAAACAACGTGCCCGGCGCATCGCTCGGGAGCCGATGCGTGTGCCTGGCAGCCGCGATGTCCGCCAGGTACCCGCGATCGGCAGTGACAGCAGGGACGTGGAGCTCTGTGTGTGTAAACACAGAGCTCCGCGTGCTGTCAGGGAGAGAGGAGACCGATCTGTGTCCCTTGTACATAGAGACACAGCATCGGTCACCTCCCCCAGTCAGTCCCCTCCCCCCACACAGTTAGAACACACCCAGGATACACATTTAACCCCTTCCTCACCCCCTAGTGTTAACCCCTTCACTGCCAGTCACATTTATACAGTAATTAGTGCATTTTTATAGCACTGATCGCTGTATAAATGTGAATGGTCCCAAAATTGTGTCAAAAGTGTGCGATACGTCCGCCGCAATATCGCAGGCCTGACAAAAAAATCACAGATCGCCGCCATTACTAATAAAAAAATAAAATAAAAAAAAAACATAAATCTATCCCCTATTTTGTAGGCGCTATAACTTTTGCGCAAACCAATCAATATACGCTTATTCCGATTTTTTTTAACAAAAATATGTAGAAGAATATGTATCGGCCTAAACCGAGGGAAATTTTTATTTTTTTTAGAAAAAAAATGGGATATTAATATAACAAAAAGTAAAAAATATTGTGTTTTTTTTTCAAAATTTTCTGTCTTTTTATGTTTATAGCGCAAAAAATAAAAATCGCAGAGATGATCAAATACCACCAAAAGAAAGCTCTATTTGTGGGGAAAAAATGATAAAAAATATAATTTGGGTACCGTGTTGTATGACCGCGCAATTGTCATTCAAAATGCGTCAGCGCTGAAAATTGGTCTGGGCACGAAGGGGGTTTAAGTGCCCAGTAATGAAGTGGTTAATGCCCCTTTAAAGCGGTGGTTCACCCTCAGTGACACGATTTTACCATCGAGACAGGCATGGTAGCGCGAGCTACAGTATGCCTGTCCCGATTTTTTTTACCCCCGTACTCACTGTGTACTCGTACATTATAGATTTCGGCTCCCGCGGGGAATGGGCGTGCCTATGGAGAGGGAGGATGATTGACGGCCGGCCCTGGCACGTCACTCTCCCCGAAGACAGCCGGAGTAGGTCTCGGCTCTTCACGGCGCCTGCGCACAGGCTATGCGCAGGCGCCGTAAAGAGCCAAGCCTATTTCGGCTATTTCCGGAGAAGCGTGACGCGCCAGAGCCGGCCGTCAATCATCCTCCGTCTCCATAGGCACGCCCATTCCCCGAGGGGAGTCGGTATCTTCGATGTACGAGTACACGGTGAGTACGGGGATAAAAAAATCGGGACAGGCATACTGTAGCTCGCGCTACAATGCCTGATTTTATGGTAGAAGAAATTTTTTTTTTTTTTTTTTGGGGTTTATAGGGTGAACCCCCGCTTTAAGACCTTTCTACTGTCTTTGAAATCTGAATGGGGTCGTGGTTGAGCTCCTGCACCTATTTTCTGAGAAAAAAAGCTCTGGTAGTAATAATAATAAAGGAGATTGATACAGGGGCGGACTGACAACTCATGGGGCCCCCGGGCAATAGAAGAGGATGGGGCCCCTCTGGCTTACAGATGGCCACCACGCCAGGAGGTAGTGCAGAGGCGGGCAGCTAAAATCTTGGGATATTCACATTAAAAGCATGTCATTTTCGGACATATCGGGGACAGATCTAAAAAAAACACAGATTTTTACATACTGTCCCTGGTTTTACTGAGCCTGGCAACCCGGATGGGGCCCCCTAGTGGCATGGGGCCCTCGGGCAGTGCCCGAGTGACTCAATGTTCAGTCAGCCCCTGTTGATACTTGTACAAGTAGCTTTTGTAATAATAATAATAATACTACTACTAATAGTAATAATAATACCGATTGTTATATGTATAACTAGATTATATAATATAATAATTATGTAATAAATAATAACAATAACATCATTCCCATTACTATCCATACTGCCACGTGCAGCAGGTGCCTGCAGTCCCCCTTTCCCCCCAGCAGATGGCGATGCCCCGTCACATTCCAGAGCCAGTGGGCGGAGCCTTTCCCCCACGTGTTGGGCATTTAATTTAAAGGGACAACAACCCCGGAGAGCCTGAGAAAGTGACAGCCTTGGGGGATCGCAGGAGGGAGAGGACTTTGAAGCATCCTCAGGGGAGGGAGAGAGGCAGAGGACCGCAGCATCACCTGGGCACCTTGCATGGTCCTCCTGGAGCAGGGAGGGGTGGCAGCAGCAGCAGCAGGACCACACTGGCAGTTCTGCCCACATGTTTAATTTTTGTTTGCAAGGATCTGCAGCATTGATTAGACACAAGAGTTGTCCTTGGAAATTTAGCAATCTCTGAGTGATGGCAGAGAAGGGGAATTGCATGCAGCTGCTCCAGCAGGGATGAGAGGGGCAGGGTTGTGTGCCAAGCTGACATAGTTCCCCTCTTTGTGTGAAGTCTGTTCCATGGGGTGGGGTGAGATAAAAGCCAGAGGGATGTGGAGGTACAGGAGATAATTATACACTCAGGGGGTTAGAGAAGACAGCCAAGCCCTTAATGTTATGCCAAGGAGGCGAATACCTGCTGCTGCTGTATGATGTGTCAGTGACAACCAGAGAGTAGAGGGGTTGTCAGAGATCCCTGAGGCTCAGACTCTGGGTGACTTGGGAGGGTGCAGAACATGCAAGACTGAAGATCTCCTCTCATCATTGTTTATCTGATCTTCTCCCATCACCTGGGACTGAGAACCTGACATGCAGAAGATCGCCCTTCTTGTCCTCTTGGAGTGGATGGTCCTCCTATGGATGGTCCTTCTTGTGCACACAGACTCAGGTAAGACCCCCGACCTCTCCCTCACATCTTGTCTTCCTCAATTAGGGGTTCTCCAGAGAATAACTCGGGGTTCATTGAGCAATGAGCAATATATGGCTATCACTGACAGCAATGGTCATTTCAGCTATCTGTAAGGAGGACCTTCTTCCCACTGACCACAAATGTATAGGGGCCATTCTTCCTAATAACCACCAATGTATAGGGGCCATTCTTCCTAATGACCACTATTGTAAGGGGAACATTCCTCCTACTGACCAACAATGTCAGGAGGACATTTTTTCTATTGACCATCAATGGAAGGGGGCACTTCTTTACTGACCACCAATATAAGAGGGTCATTCTTTCCACTGACCACCAGTGTAAGGAACATTCTTCTCACTGATCACCAATGTAGGGGACATTCTTCCCACTGATCACCAATGTAGGGGACATTCTTCTCACTGATCACCAATGTAAGGAGCATTCTTCCCACTGATCACCAATGTAAGGGACATTCTTCTCACTGATCACCAATGTAAGGAACATTCTTCCCACTGATCACCAATGTAAGGAACATTCTTCCCACTGATCACCAATGTAAGGAGTATTCTTCCCACTG
Organism: Rana temporaria; assembly: GCF_905171775.1. Classification (NCBI taxonomy): domain Eukaryota; kingdom Metazoa; phylum Chordata; class Amphibia; order Anura; family Ranidae; genus Rana; species Rana temporaria. The sequence continues at coordinate 11,310,899 of NC_053495.1, read as the reverse complement.
ATCACCAATGTAAGGGACATTCTTCCCACTGATCACCAATGTAAGGGGCATTCTTCCCACTGACCACCAATGTAAGGAGCATTCTTCCCACTGACCACCAATGTAAGGAACATTCTTCTCACTGATCACCAATGTAAGGGGCATTCTTCCCACTGATCACCAATGTAAGGAACATTCTTCCCACTGATCACCAATGTAAGGGACATTCTTCCCACTGATCACCAATGTAAGGAACATTCTTCCCACTGATCACCAATGTAAGGGACATTCTTCCCACTGATCACCAATGTAAGGACATTCTTCTCACTGATCACCAATGTAAGGGACATTCTTCCCACTGATCACCAATGTAAGGAACATTCTTCCCACTGACCACCAATGTAAGGAACATTCTTCCCACTGATCACCAATGTAAGGGACATTCTTCCCACTGATCACCAATGTAAGGAACATTCTTCTCACTGATCACCAATGTAAGGGACATTCTTCCCACTGATCACCAATGTAAGGGACATTCTTCCCACTGATCACCAATGTAAGGAACATTCTTCCCACTGATCACCAATGTAAGGAACATTCTTCTCACTGATCACCAATGTAAGGGACATTCTTCCCACTGATCACCAATGTAAGGAACATTCTTCCCACTGATCACCAATGTAAGGGACATTCTTCCCACTGATCACCAATGTAAGGGACATTCTTCTCACTGATCACCAATGTAAGGGACATTCTCTTCACTGATCACCAATGTAAGGAATATTCTTCCCACTGATCACCAATGTAAGGAACATTCTTCCCACTGATCACCAATGTAAGGGACATTCTTCCCACTGATCACCAATGTAAGGGACATTCTTCCCACTGATCACCAATGTAAGGGACATTCTTCTCACTGATCCCCAATGTAAGGAACATTCTTCCCACTGATCACCAATGTAAGGGACATTCTTCCCACTGATCACCAATGTAAGGGACATTCTTCTCACTGATCACCAATGTAAGGGACATTCTTCTCACTGATCACCAATGTAAGGAACATTCTTCCCACTGATCACCAATGTAAGGAGCATTCTTCTCACTGATCACCAATGTAAGGGACATTCTTCCCACTGATCACCAATGTAAGGAACATTCTTCTCACTGATCACCAATGTAAGGAACATTCTTCTCACTGATCACCAATGTAAGGGACATTCTTCTCACTGATCACCAATGTAAGGGACATTCTTCCCACTGACCACCAATGTAAGGAACATTCTTCCCACTGATCACCAATGTAAGGGACATTCTTCCCACTGATCACCAATGTAAGGAACATTCTTCCCACTGATCACCAATGTAAGGAGCATTCTTCTCACTGATCACCAATGTAAGGGACATTCTTCCCACTGATCACCAATGTAAGGAACATTCTTCTCACTGATCACCAATGTAAGGGACATTCTTCTCACTGATCACCAATGTAAGGAACATTCTTCTCACTGATCACCAATGTAAGGAGCATTCTTCCCACTGATCACCAATGTAAGGAACATTCTTCCCACTGATCACCAATGTAAGGAACATTCTTCTCACTGATCACCAATGTAAGGGACATTCTTCCCACTGATCACCAATGTAAGGAACATTCTTCCCACTGATCACCAATGTAAGGGACATTCTTCCCACTGATCACCAATGTAAGGAACATTCTTCCCACTGATCACCAATGTAAGGAACATTCTTCTCACTGATCACCAATGTAAGGAACATTCTTCCCACTGATCACCAATGTAAGGAACATTCTTCTCACTGATCACCAATGTAAGGAACATTCTTCCCACTGATCACCAATGTAAGGGACATTCTCTCCACTGATCACCAATGTAAGGGACATTCTTCCCACTGATCACCAATGTAAGGGACATTCTTCCCACTGATCACCAATGTAAGGAGCATTCTTCCCACTGATCACCAATGTAAGGGACATTCTCTCCACTGATCACCAATGTAAGGGACATTCTTCCCACTGATCACCAATGTAAGGAACATTCTTCCCACTGATCACCAATGTAAGGGACATTCTTCCCACTGATCACCAATGTAAGGAACATTCTTCCCACTGATCACCAATGTAAGGAACATTCTTCCCACTGATCACCAATGTAAGGAGCATTCTTCCCACTGATCACCAATGTAAGGAACATTCTTCCCACTGATCACCAATGTAAGGAACATTCTTCTCACTGATCACCAATGTAAGGAACATTCTTCCCACTGATCACCAATGTAAGGGACATTCTTCCCACTGATCACCAATGTAAGGAGCATTCTTCCCACTGATCACCAATGTAAGGGACATTCTTCCCACTGATCACCAATGTAAGGAACATTCTTCCCACTGATCACCAATGTAAGGAGCATTCTTCCCACTGATCACCAATGTAAGGGACATTCTTCCCACTGACCACCAACGTAAGGAGCATTCTTCCCACTGACCACCAATGTAAGGAACATTCTTCCCACTGATCACCAATGTAAGGAACATTCTTCCCACTGATCACCAATGTAAGGAACATTCTTCTCACTGATCACCAATGTAAGGAACATTCTTCCCACTGATCACCAATGTAAGGGACATTCTTCTCACTGATCACCAATGTAAGGAGCATTCTTCCCACTGATCACCAATGTAAGGAACATTCTTATCACTGACCACCAATGTAAGGAACATTCTTCTCACTGATCACCAATGTAAGGAACATTCTTCTCACTGACCACCAATGTAAGGAGCATTCTTCCCACTGACCACCAATGTAAGAGGGACGTTCTTCTCACTGGCCACCAGTGTAAGGTGGAAATTCTTTCCACGGACCCTTGTACCTCAAAAATCTTCCTGAAGACCACCAGTGTAAGGGGGGCTTTACATTTTTCGCTGTCTGTTTCTTTTCTGGTTGGCCCTGGGCATCAATTACTCTAAGCATGCCACATTTGTTTTTCTCAGTTTATTCTTCGAGCTACTACTTTCACATAGACGTTAGGATCTGGTTCTCCTGTCAGTTTTTCAGGTGGACCGGATCAGAAGCCCATGTAAGTCCATAGGCAGGCGGATGTAAATGGACATGCAGAACCGTGGGCCACATGCTTGGGTGACATTTGCGGAGCCGCCCATAGACCCAACATGGGTCCATACCTAACATGGCAAGTCTAACTATACGCCGCAAAATACCAGCTTTAACTATACGCCGGAAAAAGCCGACTAGAGACGACGTAAGAGAATGCGACGGCCGCGCGTACGTTCGTGGATCGTCGGAAAAAGCTAATTAGCATACCCGACGTGGAAAACGACGCAAACTCCACCCAGCGGACGCCAAAGTATTGCATCTACGATCTGAAGGCGTATGATCAGATCAAACCCAGATGCCGTCGTATCTTGGTTTGAGGATTCAAACTAAAGATACAAACGCGGGAAATATGAAAGTACGCCGGCGTATAAGTAGATACGCCGGCGTACTCTGTCTGTGGATCTGCCCCATAATGAATAGATGGGTAGACAGACAGATAGATAATGGATAGATAGAGATATAGGCATATAAATAGATAGATGCAGAGAGGGAAAAATAGATATAGATAGATAGGCCCGGATTCACAAAGCACTTACGCCGTCGTATCTCGAGATACGCCGCGTAAGTGCAGATATGCGCTGTCGTATCTGTGCGCCGTGCCCACAAAACTAAGATACGCCTAAAAACAGGCTTCATTCCAGCGACGTAACTTGCCTACGCCGGCGTGTCGTGGGCGCATATTTACACTGGACGCATGTGGCGCTCCCATTGATTTTCTATTCAAATATGCAAATGAGGAAGATACGCCGATTCACGATCGTACTTGCGCCCGACGCAGTGCGCGTAAGTTGTACGTACGGCGTAAAGTTATGCCCCATAAAGGAGGTGTAACTCAGCAGCATCCATGCAAAGGGCTGCACCAGGGAACACAAGCCGACGTATTTTACGTTGAACGCGAATATGACTAGGCGTAGGTTACGTTCACGCCGTAGGCAGTGATGCGGCGTATCGTAGGCAGTTGTTCTGACGTGATTGTGAGCATGCGCACAGAGATGCGCCCACGGGACAGCACATGCGCCGTTCGTTATACGTATCTATCTGGCGCTCGGCCCATCATTTGCATGGGGTCATGCCTCCATTTGCATGGCTCACGCCCACTTCCACCTACACCGGCTTACGCCTAGGAAACCCAGCGCAGATTTGGGAGGAAGTGCTTTGTGAATTCAGTGGGGTAGATTCAGGTACAGCTGCGCGCTCCTTACGGAGGCGCAGTGTACCCTTTTTACCCTGCGCCTACGCAAATTATTTGCGCTACGCTTCATTCATGAAGCAGTAGCCACGTAATTTGCGTGGGCGCTCCTCAAAAATGCCCGGCGTAAGGGTGCCTAATGTAAATGATCCCGTAGGGGGCGGGAATCATTTAAATTAGGCGCGTTCCCGCGCCGAGCGTAGAGCGCATGCTCCGTCGGGAAACTTTCCCGATGTGCATTGCGGTAAATGACGTTGCAAGGACGTCATTTGCTTCAAAGTGAACGTGAATGGCGTCCAGCTCGCGTAGGGTTGTGAATCGGCGTTAGTATGCAATTTGCATACTATACGCTGACCACAACGGGAACGCCCCCTAGCGGCTAACGTAAGAATGCAGCCTACGATATGACGGCATAAGGAGGCTTATGCCAGTCATTTCTTAGGCTGCCGTCGGCGTAACGAGGTTCCTGAATCAGGAGCATTCGTAACGCCGGCGCAAGTAAGCAATTGCGCTGCGGAACTATGGTTACGTAGACGCAATTGCTTCTTGAATCTAGGCCAGTGCTTGCCTCTCTGCGCTGCGTCGGCGTAGCGTAAAGGAGATACGCTACGGCGGCATAAATGTGCGCCACTGTCTGTGAATCCGGACCTATATGAATAGATAAATACAGTAGATAGAATTCTGCAGCATCCTCCCCGGTCTGTGTGATGGACGGCGGTGCTGATATTGATGATCTGTATTGATCCCTCTATTCCTGATCTTATACACTCTCCAGAGATATTGTAATGAATTATTGATGTTTTTTCATGTAACTTCCAGGAATGTCTGACATTCGATCGATGCTGAGAGTTGGCTGAGCACACAGATATGTACACTCCACACATGTATTGATAATAGATCGGGATACACACCTTCCTAATATACCGGAATTCATCTGTCTTTCCACACTTACGCATTCACAGGGCGGCCCCGATCCTCCTCTTCTGGAGTCTCCCACCGGCTCTAGGCTCCTCCTCTTCTGTAGTCTCCCACCAGCTCTAGGCTCCTCCTCTTCTGGAGTCTCCCACCGGCTCTAGGCTCCTCCTCTTCTGGAGTCTTCCACCGGCTCTAGGCTCCTCCTCTTCTGTAGTCTCCCACCATCTCTAAGCTCCTTCTCCTCTGGAGTCTCTCACTGGCTCTAGGCTCCTCCTCTTCTGTAGTCTACCACCGGCTCTAGGCTCCTCCTCTTCTGTAGTCTCTCACTGGCTCTAGGCTCCTCCTTTTATGTAGTCTCCCACCATCTCTAAGCTCCTTCTCTTCTGGAGTCTCTCACTGGCTCTAGGCTCCTCCTCTTCTGTAGTCTACCACCGGCTCTAGGCTCCTCCTCTTCTGTAGTCTCTCACTGGCTCTAGGCTCCTCCTTTTATGTAGTCTCCCACCATCTCTAAGCTCCTTCTCTTCTGGAGTCTCTCACTGGCTCTAGGCTCCTCCTCTTCTGTAGTCTCCCACCGACTCTAGGCTCCTCCTCTTCTGGAGTCTCCCACTGGCTCTAGGCTCCTCCTCTTCTGGAGTCTCCCACCGGCTCTAGGCTCCTCTTCTTCTGGAGTCTCCCACCGGCTCTAGGTTCCTCTTCTTCTGGAGTCTCCCACCGGTTCTAGGCTCCTCTTCTTCTGGAGTCTCCCACCGGCTCTAGGCTCCTCTTCTTCTGGAGTCTCCCACCGGCTCTAGGCTCCTCTTCTTCTGGAGTCTCCCACCGGCTCTAGGCTCCTCTTCTTCTGGAGTCTCCCACCGGCTCTAGGCTGCTCCTCTTCTGGAGTCTCTCACTGGCTTTAGGCTCCTCTTCTTCTGTAGTCTCCCATCGACTCTAGGCTCCTCCTCTTCTGAAGTCTGCCACCTGCTCTAGGCTCCCTCTCTTCTGGAGTCTCCTCCGGCTCTAGGCTCCTCCTCTTCTTAGTATTTCGCCATAGGAAACCACTTTCTATGGTGGCACACCTGCTGACTCGCTCCTGAGCCGGACTGTGTGCATCTATAGACACACACACAGCATGGCTTGGCCCTTCCCCCCCCCCCCCCCCACTCTCTGCTAACAGGATTTGATTGACCGAAGCCGGAGCCAAAGGGTCCCACTGCTGTCTCTCTGTCTTGTGAAAGAGAGGAGAGAGCTCCTACAGACAGGCACAGCGCCGGACCGAGTGAAGAGTCAGGTAAGTAGTTAGGGGGTGAGGGAGGGAGCGATACAAATACTGGAACTTTTTTTACCTTAATGCAGAAAATGCGTCCCATATCAGAGTTCCCCTTTACAACATCACTACTCATATCAGAGTTCCCCTTTACACCATCACTACTCATATCAGAGTTCCACTTTACACCATCACTACTCATATCAGAGTTCCCCTTTACACCATCACTACCCATATCAGAGTTCCCCTTTACACCATCACTACTCATATCAGAGTTCCCCTTTACACCATCACTACCCATATCAGAGTTCCCCTTTACACTTTCGCTACTAATATCAGAGTTCCCCTTTACACCATCACTACTACTCATATCAGAGTTCCCCTTTACACCATCACTACTCATATCAGAGTTCCCCTTTACACCATCACTACTCATATCAGAGTTCCCCTTTACACCATCACTACCCATATCAGAGTTCCCCTTTACACCATCACTACTCATTACAGAGTTCCCCTTTACACCATCACTACTCATTACAGAGTTCCCCTTTACACCATCACTACTCATATCAGAGTTCCCCTTTACACCATCACTACTCATATCAGAGTTCCCCTTTACACCATCACTACTCATATCAGAGTTCCCCTTTACACCATCACTACCATACCTCCCAACTTTCTGAGATGGGAATGAGGGACACCTATTAGCAAAAGTATGCAGGCATAGGACACACCCCTTGCCACGCCCCCTTAAAGGAGAATTGTACAAAAAAACAAGATTGGTTAAACCCACAAGTCCTTTTTTTACCACTACTATTCCTTTATATTGGCTTTTGGAATTTACAAATGCAGCAATTTAGAAATCAGATGAAAGGTTTAGCTCTGGGAAACACTTTTTGATAGATAAAAAGTGAATTTTATGTACAGCTATATGGATCAGACCAAAATGAAGGACAAATGGGGAGGAATGAGGGACAGGGGGACATTGCTCCAAATCAGGGACAGTCCCTCGAAATCAGAGACAGTTGGGAGCTATGATCACTACTCATATTAGAGTTCCCCTTTACACCATCGCTACTCATATGAGAGTTCCACTTTACACCATCACTACTCATATCAGAGTTCCCCTTTACACCATCGCTACTCATATGAGAGTTCCACTTTACACCATCACTACTCATATCAGAGTTCCCCTTTACACCATCGCTACTCATATGAGAGTTCCACTTTACACCATCACTACCCATATCAGAGTTCCCCTTTACACCATCACTACCCATATCAGAGTTCCCCTTTACACCATCACTACTCATTACAGAGTTCCCCTTTACACCATCACTACTCATATCAGAGTTCCCCTTTACACCATCACTACTCATATCAGAGTTCCCCTTTACACCATCACTACTCATATCAGAGTTCCCCTTTACACCATCACTACTCATATCAGAGTTCCCCTTTACACCATCACTACTTGAAATCAGGGACAGTTGGGAGCTATGTTATGTAGGAAACAGGAAACAAAACTTTGGTAGAGCTTGGATTTCAATAAGATTTGTATTGGGGACGGTGTGAGAAGCTCGCCCAGAGTGTTTCAGTCCTGCCCAGCCCCGAGGACACTTCATCCCACATCAGGAAACTCTGATAAAAGAATATTGGGATTGTTGGACTTCTCTCAGCCTCACAGATGTTTGGATGGTGTATTGAAGCCTGTGACTGACCTTTCCTCATAATGAACTATGTTGGAAAGCTGAATTAAAGCGGAGTTCCGGCCACAATTTCACTTTTTATATATAAATACCCCTGTAATACACAAGCTTAATGTATTCTAGTAAAGTTAGTCTGTAAACTAAGGTCCGTTTTGTTAGGTTGTTACAGCATTTAGACACTTTATAAAATAGAAATTGACTGGGGCCATCTTAAGTGTGGGCATCATGAAGCCAGACTGTATGACTTCCTGGATTTCAGCCTTGCAGATGTCGCACATGCTCAGTGCTGCACAAGCAGTGTCATGATCAGGTTTCAGCACCTGTGCTGTCCAAGTCACATGATACTTTGAGACTGGGGAGTGCACAGACTCCTGGAAAGTTACACCCACTACATTCCCAGGGGTCTGTGTGGTGTAGGTTAGGAAGCATTAAGCACCTAGGTGCAGGAAGAGGGAAGATTAACTATTCTGCCTAGCAACAACACTTTGAAGGCATCTAAAAAAAAAAAAATTTTCGTAAAGGACTAATGACATTTTTTTAAAACTACTGATGTAATGTTATATTTATGGGTGGAACTCCACTTTAAGTTTGTGTTGTTTTTTTTATGAAAACGAACTGCCATACAACGGTGGACTGTACCATATTTTTGGGCTGAGCCAGAAGACTATCACCTACATATAGTGGAGTAAGCTGTCCTATGACATCATGGCAGCCTTATTGTGAAGTATATCGATCTCTGAACAATGCCAGGACAGGAAGTGATGGGAATACTCTGCATGGGGGGCCCCCTGCACTTTCCCCAAAGCAGCTTGTCCTTGAGCCCACACTTCCCCGAAAATGGGGTCCCCATGATGGCACTGAGAGTGATAGATGCACAGGGGAGGCAGTCTGCCCCCTACCTACTTGATGTCTGTTTACCTGCACTGATATCATTGTAGGGGCCCCAGAGCATTACTTTGCCCAGGGGCCCATGATGCTATTAAGACGGCCCTGCCCCCTCCCAGTAGTGTATTTAGGGTTTGTGCTTCCCTAGGCCTAACTAAACTCGTGCGCCCCCTAATTTACATATGACACACCCCTTCCTGTCAATGCCACACCCCTTGCTGTTTAAGACCCGCCCTGACATTTTCGAGTGGGGACACGAGTTCTGAGGGCCCGGTGGGGCCGGGGGGCAAGGGATTCCCTTAAAGGGGTTGTAAAGGTAAATGTTTTTTCACCTTAATGCATCCTTGAGTGGTTAACGGCGTGAAAAAAACGCGCATGCTCAGAAGCAAGTTATGAGACGGGAGCGCTCGTTCCGGTAAAACCGTTGGTAATGGAGTAAGCACATTCATCACGCTGTAACAGACTGAAAAGCGCAAATCGACTTTTACTAACACGAAAGCAGTCCCAAAGGGTGGCGCCATCCGCATGGAACTTCCCCTTTATAGTGACGTCGTACTTGTTGTACGTCACCGCGCTTTGCTAGAGCATTTTTTTTTTTCGATCGTGTGTTGAAATCGGGTTGAAAAAAACGTTGTTTTTTCGAGACCATTTTAAAAACGTCATTTTTTACAACCCGAAAAACGGTCGTGTGTACGCGGCATATGAGTTTCAATTTGTATGCGGTCAGGCCGACCCTTGCACCACATGGTTTTGATAAATCTGAAGACAAAAATCTGCAGAAAATCTTAGGCCGCGTACGCACCATCGGTCCAAACCGATGAACACGGACTGAAGTTCAGTTTCATCGGTCCAAACCGACCGGGTGTACGGCCCCATCGGTCTGTTGTCCTTCGGTCCAAGAAAAGAGAACTTGCTTTAAAATCGAACCGATGGACGGCTGACCGATAGGTCCAAACCGATGGTTAGTACACAAAAGCATCGGTTTAAAACCCGCGCATGCTCAGAATCAAGTCGACGCATGCCTGGAAGCATTGAACTTCGTTTTTTTTCAGCACGTCGTGTGTTTTACGTCACCGCGTTCTGACCCGATCGGTTTTTGAAACGATGGTGTGTACGCACATCAGACCATCAGTCTGCTTCAGCGGTGAACCGATGAAAACGGTCCGTCGGACCATTCTCATCGGATGGACTGACCGCGTGTACGCGGCATAATAGTGTGTATGGGGCCTTAATGTGGAAAACGCTGATGATCTCCAACATGGATAATTTACTGCTTCTATGGGCCAGATCCTCGTAGCGCAGCGCATTCCTACGTCCGGCGTAGCGTATCTCTGATACACTACGCCGCCGTAACTTACAGCGCATTTTCCTTATCCTCAAAGAATTTGCGCCGTAAGTTACGGCGGCGTAGTGTAACTTTGGCGGCGTAAGGGCGCGCAATTCAAATCTATGTGATGGGCGCGTGTTTTATGTTAATACGTTGTGGCCCGACGTAAATGACGTTTTTTTTGAACGGCGCATGCGCCGTCCGTGGGGGTATCCCAGTGCGCATGCTCGAAAATAAACCAATGTTTACGACGATGACGTCATTCTACACAAATCCCCATTCGCGAACGACTTACGCAAACGACGTAAAAAAAAATCAAAACTCGACGCGGGAACGACGGCCATACTTAACATAGGATACGCCTCATATAGCAGGGGTAACTATACGCCGAAAAAAGCCTTACGGAAACGACGTAAAAAAATGCGCCGGCCGGACGTACGTTCGTGGATCGCCGTATCTAGCTAATTTGCATACTCGACGCGGAATTCGACGGAAACGCCACCTAGCGGCCGGCGGAAAAATGCACCTTAGATCCAACGGCGTACTAAGACGAACGCCAGTCGGATCGACCCGAGATGCCGTCGTATCTCGTTTTGTAGATACAAAGCAAAGATACGACGCGGGAACTTTAAAATTACGCGGCGTATCAATAGATACGCCGGCGTAATTGTTCTGTGGATCTGGCCCTATATGTCTCCGCTCTCTCCGCCATCCACAGACACAGCATGGCACCCCATGACTCACGCCTGATGACGGGTCCGCTTGCTTCTGTGGTTGGGCCATGATGTGGTTAATGGAGCCGGCCCTTGGCTTATCCCGGGGTTATTAGACAGGATGCCGGATGATTATTGGAGAACAGTGACTCTCGGCTGCGGCCGTCGGTCAATCAGTGTATGCAACAGCAGCTCCAAAAGAGATAAGACAGCTATGCGGGTCATCAGCACTTTATGAATTATTGAAGTTCTGTGGCAGTATCTAGAATCCGTCTGCCCCCCTCCTGTCTGTGTGCCCGGATTACAGCGCCGGCTGGCACCATGGCCCATCATCACTCCACTTACCCTAAGAAAACTGCAAAAATTGGCGATGGTGTGTTTTTTTTCCACACCTGGTCAATTTGAATAGATTGTAAGCTCCTGAGGTCAAGAAAAGTATACGATTCTAACCTTTTGTTAATAGTAAATAATTTGGAATAGCTGAAATGCTTTTCTGATCCAATCACTGACTGCTTGGAAAGTTCTCCTCCTAAACACAGCCCTTAACCACTTAAAGCGGGGGTTCACCCCCAAAATTTTTTTTTAACATTACATTCAGGCGAGTTGTTAGAATGACAATCGGGTATTTTTTTTAAATCGTTGCCGTACATAACCTTTTTATATCTATATGTTCACCGCGGCTTCCGGGTATAATCTGCGGGACTGGGCGTTCCTAATTGATTGACATGCTTCTGACCGGCGCATACAGCGCGTCACGAGTTGCAGAAAGAAGCCAGACTGCGAGTCGGCTCTATAAGGCGCCTGCGCACCGACGTTCGGCTTCTTTCGGCAACTCATGGCGCGCTGTATGCGACGGTCGGAAGCATGTCAATCAATTAGGAACGCCCAGTCCCGCAGATTATACCCGTAAGCGGCGGTGAACATATAGATATAAAACGTTATGTACGGCAACGATTAAAAAAAAAACACCCGATTGTCATTCTAACAACTCGCCTGAATGTAATGTTAAAATTTTTTTTTGGGGGGAACCCCCTCTTTAAGTGGTTAAGGGCTGTGTTTAGGAGGAGAACTTTCCAAGCAGTCAGTGATTGGATCAGAAAAGCATTTCAGCTATTCCAAATTATTTACTATTAACAAAAGGTTAGAATAGTATAATTTTCTTGACCTCAAGAGCTTACAATCTATTCAAATTGACCAGGTGTAAAAAAAAAACACACCATCGCCATTAAGGGGAATACAAAGACCCAGATTCACAAAGCACTTACGCTGACGTATAACAAGTTACGCCAACGTAAGTGCAAATGTGCGCCAGCGTATCTGTGCGCCAAACCCACAAACCAATATGCGCCTAAAAACAGGCTACACCCCGCCGACGTAGCTTGCAAACGCCGGCGTAGGGTGGGCGCACATTTAGGCTGGGCGCATGGTGCTGCTCCCATTGATTAGCCATTCAAACATGCAAATGAGGGAAATACAGTGATTCACGAACGTGCGTGTGCCCGGCGCATGCTACGCGAGATGCGCGTAAGTTGTACGTCCGGCGTAAAGTTATTCCCCATAAAGGAGGTGCAACCCGGCAACAGACATGCACAGGTCTGCACCAGGGAACACAAACCGGCGTATTGTGCGTTGGACGTGTGTCTGGCTGAGCGTACATTATGTTCACAGCGTACGCAGTGATCCGGCGTAGCTTAGGCAGTTGTGCCGGCAGGGTTGTGAGCAGGCGCATGGGGGTGCTGTGCTTGCGTCCATGTCACGGCGCATGCGCAGTTCGTGATACGTACCTGTCTGGCGCTCGGCCCATCATTTGCATGGGGTCACGCCTCATTTGCATGGGTCCACTTCAACCTACGCCGGCGTGCGCCTTCGAAACCCACGCCACGCTGGCGCAGCGTTGGGAGCACTGGCTTGCTGAATGCAGTGCTTGCCTCTCCGCGCTGCGTTGGCGTAGCGTACAGTGTTTGCTCTACGGCGGCGTAATGTGCGCCTTGCTCTCTGTGAATCTGGGCCAAAGACACTGAATTTTAAAAGAGCCAACTTCCCTAAACGGCGAACCTTGCTAGAAGGCATGAATTGGGATAAAATATCAGGAACAAAGAACACGGAGGAGAGATGGGTTTGCTTTAGTAGCTTATTAAATAAGGGCATTAGCCAATGCATCCCGTTGGGTAATAAATGTAACCACTTCCCGCCCGGCCTATAGCAAAATGACGGCCGGGTGGTGGTTCAGTTATCCTGACTGGGCATCATATGACATCCATCAGGATAACAGCCGCCGCATGCCCGTGGGGGCACGCATCATGGCGATCAGTGGTGCGGTGTGTCAGTCTGATACACCGCTACACCGATCTCAGTAAAGAGTCTGCGACGGAGGCTCTTTACCACGTGATCAGCCATGTCCAATCACGGTTGATCACGATGTAAACAGGAAGAGCCGTTGACGGCTTTTCCTCACTCGCGTCTGACAGACGCGAGTAGAGGAGAGACGATCGGTGGCTCTCCTGACAGGTGGGGTCTGCGCTGATTGTTTATCAGCGCAGCCCCCCTGCGGATGCCCACACTGGACCACCAGGGAAGCCCCCAACATGTGGATGGCCAGGTATTTACCCCATGGCCATCCATATATGAAAAAACATGCACAATAGATGACAATCAGTGCCCATTAATGGGCACTGACTGGCAACATTATGGTCCAGATCAAACAAGTGATGCCAAACAATACCACCCATCAGTGCCACCCATCAGTGTCGATCAGTGCCACCTCTCAGTGCCCATCCATGCCCACCTATCAGTGCCCATCCGTGCCACCTATCAGTGCCACCCATAAGTACCCATCAGTACTGAATGGGAGTGTCAAGTGGGTACATGTATAAATGCATTTTTCCAGCGATTTTATATGATTACTGAATTTTCTTAATGGTAATTTTCATATGTTTTCCTTCACTGCTACAGATGCAGCCAAGTTGCACCGTTGTGATGGACACTCTTGTAACCCGCCGGTTGGGAACCTTGCAACTGGCCGGACACCGGTCACGCTCACCACTTGCGGAATGGACGCCAGTGAACTCTACTGCTTTTACACCGAGGACCAGTTATTCCATAAGGCCCCGGTCTCCTGTGGACCACCCCAGTGTACAAAGTGTAGCCTTAACCAGCCTGAGAATTCCCACCTACCTGCTCACATGACCGATGACGTCTTCTCGAGTCCGGCGACGTGGTGGCAGTCCGCCCAAGGTGTCCTCCGGGAGGAGATAAGGCTGGACTTCGAGACAGAGTTCTACCTGACTCATGTCATCATGGTGTTCAAGTCTCCGCGCCCAGCGGCCATGGTGCTGGAGAGGTCCGGGGACCACGGCAAGACCTGGAGGGCTTATAAATACTTTGCAAATAACTGTACGGCCACGTTTGGTTTGGCAGATGACCTGTTCGAGGAGGGAGCGCGGTGTACTTCCAGGTATTCAGACTCCTGGCCCTGTACAAAAGGGGAGGTAAGAAGTCTTCTATGCAATTTAAAGCAGAATATCAGGCAATCAAATATATGCATAGAATATATATACCGTATTTATCGGGGTATTGCGCGCTCCGGCGTATATCGCGCATCCCTAATGTGGACCAGCAATTCCTGTAAAAAAAACATTTTAGTACAGCGTCCGTCTGCGGTGGTGTCCTCCCGGCTTCTCCCGCGATGTCTCCCAGTCGAATCGCCGCTTCCCGCGCTCAGTTTAAATGCCTGCGCCGACATATACCGAGTGCAGTACACTCGTCTACATTCGGCCAGGCTCGGCTTCGCTCGTGCTCACGCTCTGTGACGTTTATGCGTGAGCACAAGCGAAGCCGAGCCTGGCCGAATTTTAAGGGGAAAAAAGTGCGCGGTATACGCCGATAAATACGGTATATATAATGGCCATTAAGAATAATAGAATAGGTTTGGAATAGAATAGATTTGGAATCGCCTTATGTGAACGGTGCCCTAAGGATCATTTGCAATGGGCAACAGCTTGGCTTTATTTATTTCAAATGATATATATATAGCTGTGTTGATTCAGTACTTTGCCCTTTTCCCCTGCAGGTGATATTTCGTGCCATAACTCCGGCAAACCGGATTGAAGACCCCTACAGCCCCCAGGCCCAGGACCAGCTAAAAATCACCAACCTCCGGCTCCTCCTTTTAAAGAGACAGGAATGTCCTTGCCAAAGCGCGCCCGGGTCCTTGGAGAAGCCACAGAGGTTCGCCCATTATGCCATCTACGACCTCATCGTCCGTGGAAGCTGCTTCTGCAACGGGCACGCCGAGGAGTGCGAGCAGGCTGGGAACGCGGCCGGTGTGGACACCATGGTGAGTCAAGGAAAACATTACAGCTGAACTCCGGGATAAACAAATATTGTCTAAATATTGGAGTCATGTGTATTCTTCCTTCAATCTTGGTGTGCCTTGATCTTCCAGATCTGTGCAGTAATCCAGTGTGAGACTTCCTGTAATAAAGACCGCTCACTGTTGTTCTCTCTCCTTGTGCAGGGTGACAGGTCTTGTCTCCTCCCCCTCCTATAGAGTTCTGCAGGGAGTTTGCAGTGGGTTGAGCTGCTGAGTCCCTCCCACAGCTCTACTCTCTCTTCTTGTGCAGGGTGACTGGTCTTGTCTCCGCCCCCCTCCCGTAGTTTCCTGCAGGCAGCCTGTGGTGGGTGGGACCTCTTAGGTCCCTCCCAAAGCTCTGCTATCTCTCTCCCTTTGTGCAGGGTGACTTAAATTGTCTCCGCCCCCCCTTCTGTAGTTTCCTGCAGGCAGCCTGTAGTGGGTGGGGAATCCTGGGCCCCTCCCACAGTTCTGTTTTCAAATCTGAGGCAAGGACAAGTGTTGTCATCCCATACCAGAAAGTGTCAGTGGTGGACCATGCCTGCCCCAAGTGTGTGGGTGGTCTTCATTGGGGGGTGCATGTGACAGGGTGACAACGCAGGAACACAAATGGGAGACAAGGATAGGCGTTGTCACCACTTAATAGGAAGTGTCAATGATGGACCACGCCTGCCCAATATGTGTTGGTAGCCTCCATCGGGAGGACAACACAGGAACACAAATGGAAAACAAGGAAAAGTGTTGTCACCCCATAACCTGAAGTGTCTGAACAAGGACCTTCATGGCAGGATCACCAGGTAATAAAAGATCCCTATTTGGAAAGATTGAGATGAACATGTTAGAGGTCGTATGAGATTTTAGTCATTGGGTTTTGGAACTTCTATAATTAAATTATTGGTCAGGAATGTGTTTGCTCACTTTAGACTTCAGCTGTGTGTCATGTCATGATAACATCAGTTTGATGTCCTGGCGCTGTATATCAGCGGTATTAGTCGTTTTTGTTTTGCCCTACGAGACAGAAAATGGCAACCCGTGTTGTGTTAGTGATAATTCGGTCAGCTGAGCCCAGTGTTGTCACACTCACTGAGCATGAGGCCCTGGGGGAAGCTGGCACAACCTGACCTCCAGAGCCAAGGGGTGGCTGGGCTCAGCTAAACCACCCCGCCCATCACATACCACCCAGCTGGCAGCGCGCCCACCGCCGCCTTATTCCGCCGCTCTATGACCAAGCCTTACCAGCCATCCACATTGTATTTACAGTAGATCTAAACCCAATCACTAAAATCTCTAAAAGCTTTACCATGCCCATGTCATTTCCAAATCTGCAATATTCATTAAAATATTCCATGGTGATTCTGCCAGGAACGTCCATGTTCAGGCACTTCCTGTATAGGTTGACAACTGTTTCCCGGTATTTCTCTTGTGTTGTCACCAATTCACCAGTGTTAATTTTGGCAGCAAATTTCGATTTCTTAACCTCCCATAATGGCCTGCAATTCCCCTCAACCTTCCACAACAGCCCGCAATGCCCCTCAACCTCCCATAGTGGCCCATAGTGCCCCTCAACCTCCCATAACAGCCCACAATGCTTCTTTACCTCCCATAAGGGTCCACAATGCTTCTCAACCTCCCATAACGGTTCACAATGCTTCTTTACCTCCCATAAGGGTCCACAATGCTTCTCAACCTCCCATAACGGTTCACAATGCTACTTAACCTCCCATAACGGCCCACAATGCTTCTCGACCTCCCATAAGGGTCCGCAATGCTTCTCAACCTCCCATAACGGCCCACAATGCTTCTCGACCTCCCATAACGGCTCACAATGCTTCTCAACCTCCCATAACGGCCCGCAATGCTTCTCAACCTCCCATAACGGCCCACAATGCTTCTCAACCTCCCATAACGGCCCACAATGCTTCTCGACCTCCCATAAGGGTCCACAATGCTTCTCAACCTCCCATAACGCCCCATAGTGCCCCTCAACCTCCCATAACAGCCCACAATGCTTCTTGACCTCCCATAGGGGTCCACAATGCTTCTCAACCTCTCATAACGGCCCACAATGCTTCTCGACCTCCCATAACAGCCCACAATGCTTCTCGACCTCCCATAACAGCCCACAATGCTTCTCAACCTCCCATAACGGCCCGCAATGCTTCTCAACCTCCCATAACAGCCCACAATGCTTCTCAACCTCCCATAACAGCCCACAATGCTTCTCAACCTCCCATAACGGCCCGCAATGCTTCTCAACCTCCCATAACGGCTCACAATGCTTCTCAGCCTCCCATAGTAGCCCACAGTGCTTCTCAACCTCCCATAACGGCTCACAATGCTTCTCAGCCTCCCATAGTAGCCCACAATGCTTTTCAACCTCCCATAACGGCCCACAATGCTTCTCAACCTCCCATAACAGCCCACAATGCTTCTCAACCTCCCATGACGGCCCACAATGCTTCTCAACCTCCCATAACGGCCCGCAATGCTTCTCAACCTCCCATAACGGCCCACAATGCTTCTCAGCCTCCCATAACGGCCCACAATGCTTCTCAACCTCCCATAACGGCCCGCAATGCTTCTCAACCTCCCATAACGGCCCACAATGCTTCTCGACCTCCCATAAGGGTCCACAATGCTTCTCAACCTCCCATAAGGGTCCACAATGCTTCTAAACCTCCCATAACAGCCCACAATGCTTCTCAACCTCCCATAACGGCCCACAATGCTTCTCAACCTCCCATAACGGCCCACAATGCTTCTCAACCTCCCATAACGGCCCACAATGCTTCTCAACCTCCCATAACGGCCTGCAATGCTTCTCAACCTCCCATAACGGCCCACAGTGCTTCTCAACCTCCCATAACGGCCCACAATGCTTCTCAACCTCCCATAACAGCCCACAATGCTTCTCAACCTCCCATAACGGCCCACAATGCTTCTCAACCTCCCATAACGGCCCACAATGCTTCTCAACCTCCCATAAAGGCCCGCAATGCTTCTCAACCTCCCATAACGGCTCACAATGCTTCTCAACCTCCCATAACGGCTCACAATGCTTCTCAACCTCCCATAGTGGCCCATAAGTAATTTTGGCAGCAAATTTCGATTTCTCAACCTCCCATAATGGCCTGCAATTCCCCTCAACCTTCCACAACAGCCCACAATGCCCCTCAACCTCCCATAAAGGCCCGCAATGCTTCTCAGACTCCCATAGTAGCCCACAGTGTGCCATTATTGGAGGTTGCCAGTGTAACAAAGCCCCGTCTTCTCCTTGTACTTGTCCGTGACGGAACACTGACTCAGTTTCCCAGCAGTGAGTCAGTGTTTAACCTATTACAGAAGAGGACGAGGAGAAGGCGGGGCTTTGTTACACTGGACGGCCGCCGACTAGACTTCATGTCACAGCGCCAGGAGATCATAAGGCTGCAGATGGGCACAGTGAGGCAGGGAGACTCAAGTATAAGCCGAGGGGGGCTTTTTCAGCACAAAAAAAATGTGCTGAAAAACTCGGCTTATACTCGCGTATATACGGCACATACAGTATCTCACAAAAGTAAATACACCCCTCACATTTTTGTAAATATTTTATTCTATCTTTTCATGTGATGTGGCAACACTGAGGAAATGACACTTTGCTACAATGTTGTGTAGTGAGTGTACAGCTTGTATAACAGTGTACATTTGCTGTCCCCTCGCAATAACTCAACACACAGCCATTAATGTCTAAACCGCTGGCAACAAAAGCGAGTACACCCCTAAGTGAAAATGTCCAAATTGGGCCCAATTAGCCATTTTCCCTCCCCGGTGTCATGTGACTCATTAGTGTTACAAGGTCTCAGGTGTTAATGGGGAGCAGGTGTGTTAAATTTGGTGTTATCGCTCTCACTCTCTCATATTGATCACTGGAAGTCCAACATGGCACCTCATGGCAAAGAACTCTCTGAGGATCTGAAAAAAAGAATTGTGTTTCTACATAAAGATGGCCTTGGCCAGTGATGGCGAACCTTGGCACCCCAGATGTTTTTGAACTACATTTCCCATGATGCTCATGCACTCTTCAGAGTAGCTGAGCATCATGGGAAATGTAGTTCCAAAACATCTGGGGTGCCAAGGTTCGCCATCACTGGCCTAGGCTATAAGAAGATTGCCAAGACCCTGAAACTGAGCTGCAGCACCTTAGCCAAGATCATCCAGCGGTATACAGGCATACCCCGCTTTAAGTACACTCACTTTACATACACTCGCGAGTAAGGACATACCCCCGAGTGTATGTAAAGTGCCTTACAAGTACTGTACAGACATTTTGCAGCCGCAGTAGAAGGAGCTGAAGCTTCAAGAGCATAGCCCGCCCTGTTCCAGTGTGCCCCTGACACCCCCACTACAGCCCCTGAGACCTCAACTACAGCTCCTGACACCCCAAATACAGCCCCTAACCCCCTACTACACCCTAGAAGTGAAAAAAGGTATTGTTTCACTTTAAGTACATTTTCGTTTTACATACATGCTCTGGTCCCATTGTGTACTTAAAAGTGGGGTATGCCTGTAACAGGACGCGTTCCACTCAGAACAGGCCTCGCCATGGTCCACCAAAGAAGTTGAGGTCACGTGCTCGGCTTCATATCCAGAGATTGTCTTTGGAAAATAGACGTATGAGTGCTGCCAGCATTTCTGCAGAGGTTGAAGGGGTGGGGGGTCAGCCTGTCAGTGCTCAGACCATACGCCGCACACTGCATCAAATTGGTCTACATGGCTGTTGTCCCAGAAGAAAAACTCTTCTAAAGATGATGCACAAGAAAGGCTGCAAACAGTTTGCCGAAGACAACCAGACTAAGGATATGGATTACTGGAACCATGTCCTGTGGTCTGATGAGACCAAGATAAATGTATTTGGTGTCAGATGGTGTCAGGCGTGTGTGGCGGCAACCAGGTGAGGAGGACAAAGACAAGTGTGTCTTGCCTACAGTCAAGCATGGTGTTGGGAGTGTCATGGTCTGGGGCTGCATGAGTGCTGCCGGTGATCTGCCGATATGGTTCCGGCTAACGAAAAAAATTCCTTTAAGGACTGCGCAAACTTGCCGACGGAAATCTCCGAACCTCGGTCGGCATCCAGGGCGACGTGGATTTCGAGGAAAGTGGCCAGTCGGCCTCACGTCCTCGCTTCGCTCGGCTGGCTCGCTCCGCTCGCTCGGCCTCCTGGCTCTTTTTTTAACATCCTCCAATCCACAGGGATGTTATAGAATGAGCCTGGATGCCGTGCAATGTTCGGAGATTTCCGTCAGCAATTTTGCGCCTGCGCAGTCCTTGAAGGAACTTTCCCGTTAGGGGAACCTTAAGGACAAGTCACCGGCACTGGGGGGCTACAGATCATTGAGGGAACCATGAATGCCAACATGTACTGTGACATACTGAAGCAGAGCATGATCCCCCTCCCTTCAGAGACTGGGCCGCAGGGCAGTATTCCAACGTGATAACAACCCCAAACACACCTCCAGGACGACCACTGCCATGCTAAAGAAGCTGAGGGTAAAGGTGATGGACTGGCCAAGCATCTCTCCAGACCTAAACCCTATTGATCATCTGTGGGACATCCTCAAATGGAAGGTGGAGGAGCGCAAGGTCTCTAACATCCACCAGATCCGTGATGTCATCATGGAGGAGGGGAAGAGGACTCCAGCGACAACCTGTGACCTCTGTGCGCGAGAGGGTTAAGGCAGTGCTGGAAAATAATGGTGGCCACACAAAATATTGACACTTTGGGCCCAATTTGGACATTTCCACTTAGGGGTGTACTCACTTTTGTTGCCAGCGGTTTAAACATTAATGGCTGTGTGTTGAGTTATTTTGAGGGGACAGAAAATATACACTGTTATACAAGCTGTACACTCACTACACAACATTGTAGATACAAAGTGTCATTTCTTCAGTGTTGTCACATGAAAAGATAGAATACAATGGGCTAGATTCACGTAGAATCACGTAACTTTGTGCGGGCGTAACGTATCCTATTTACGCCTCCGCAACTTTTACAGGCAAGTGCCGTATTCTCAAAGAAAAGTTGCGGCAGCGTAGCGTAAATAGGCAGCCGTAAGCTCCCCTAATTCAAATTGTGAAGAGGTGGGCGTGTGTTATGTAAATCAGGCTTGACCCAACGTGATTGACGTTTTTCCCGAACGGCGCATGCGCTGTCCGTAGAAGTTCCCAGTGTGCATTGCTTCAAAGTACGCTGCGAGAAACGTAAATGACGTCCAGCCCCATTCACGGACGACTTACGCAAACGACGTAACTTTTTCAAATTTCGACGCGGGAACGACGGCCATACTTAACATTGGTACGCCGCACTTACGCCACCATATAGCAGGGGTAACTATACGCTGGGAAAAGCCTAATGTAAACGGCGTAACTTTACTGCGTCGGCCGGGCGTACGTTCGTGAATTTGCGTATCTAGCTGATTTACATATTTATACGCGTAAATCAGCGTACACGCCCCTAGCGGCCAGCGTAAATATGCAGTTACGATCTGTCGGCGTAAGAGACTTACGCCTGTCGGATCTAACAGATATCTATGTGTAACTGATTCTAAGAATCAGGCGCATAGATACGACGGCGCAACGCAGAGATGCGACGGCGTATCTAGAGATATGCCGTCGTATCTCCACTGAGAATCTGGCCCAATATTTACATAAATGTGCAGGGTGTACTTACTTTTGTGAGATCCTGTATATAATACTATATGACGGAACCTCGGGCTGTGTGTCCCCCCCCCGGGTCACCCGAGGTGAGCCTTGTTTGTGCACAGAGCCGTTCCTTGGTGGATTTGCTCACATTCCTTCTGTCTCCCTCCTCCATTTCTAAAAGTTATCTCTTGTTCAAACATCTTGTGCCCCCCCCCCCCCCCCCATAATCCCCAGCAGGGTTTCCAAAGTATCTGATCTAGGCCGTGCCAGGCTGGGTGACCCCCGGGCATCGTGCAGCTCTGCTGTTGGGTCGGCAATTCAAAGAGCAGCTGGAAGAAAAAAGGAAAAAAAAAAAAGTTTAATGCCAGAAAAAAACACATCCCAGACAGTGACATGGGGCTGGCTGTGCCCGCAGAGGGGGGGAGGGGGGCTGCCACCCAACGCTGCCACTGCCCGCTGCTAGCTGCAGATTAATGTAATGGAGGGGAACAATGAGCGTCCGGAACTGATCTGTTATGGGGCCGATATACAGGGAAGTTCCACGTTTTCATCCCAAACATCAAGTGAATGAGAATGCGACTAAATCTTCTATAGAGATATATAAAGAAATCTAAAACTACAAAATAATATTTCTACTGGAAACATTTATTCCCGGCCCATAAAGCCATTTAATCCCATTCCCTCCTCGTCTTTCCCAGTGGATAATATTAACCCCTTTACTATGATGCCATGTAGAAGTCGTTTTTTTTTGTTCATGGTGCTGCACATACACTATGGGCCAGATTCACGTAGAATCGCGGCGGCGTAACTTATCCTAGATAAGTTACGCCGCCGCAATTTTTCATCGCAAGTGCCTGATTCAAATGGGCATGTGCCATTTAAATTAGGCGCGCTCCAGCGCCGGACCACCTGCGCATGCTCCGTTTCCTAACTCCCGCCGTGCTTTGCGCGCCGTGACGTCATTTTTTTGAACGGCGACACGCGTAGCGTACTTCCGTATTCCCGGACGGCTTACGCAAACATCGTTGATTTTTAAATTTCGACGCGGGAACGACGGCCATACTTTAGACAGCAATGACTAAAGTTAAGGCACCAAAAAAAAAGTGTAACTTGGCAACGGGAAACTATACTAGCGGCGACGTATCGAACGCGAAAAACCGTCGTGGATCGGCCGTAACTCCTAATTTGCATACCCGACGCTGGTTTACGACGCAAACTCCCCCAGCGGCGGCCGCGGTACTGCATCCTAAGATCCGACAGTGTAAAACTATTACACCTGTCGGATCTTAGGAATATCTATGCGTAACTGATTCTATGAATCAGTCGCATAGATAGAAACAGGGATACGACGGCGTATCCCTTTTGTGAATCTGGCCCTAAATTACCAAAAGTATTGGGACGCCTGCCTTTACACGCACATGAACTTTAACCACTTAACCCCCGGACCATATTGCTGGTCAAAGACCAGAGCACTTTTTGCGATTCGGCACTGCGTCACTTTAACTGACAATTGCGCGGTCGTGCGACGTGGCTCCCAAGCAAAATTGACGTCCTTTTTTCCCCACAAATAGAGCTTTCTTTTGGTGGTATTTGATCACCTCTGCGGTTTTTATTTTTTGCGCTATAAACAAAAATAGAGCGACAATTTTGAAAAAAAATCAATATTTTTTACTTTTTGCTATAATAAATATCCCCCAAAAATATATATATAAAAAAAAATTGTTTTCCTCAGTTTAGGCCGATACGTATTCTTCTACCTATTTTTCGTAAAAAAAAAAAATCGCAATAAGCGTTTATTGATTGGTTTGCGCAAAAGTTATAGCGTTTACAAAATGGGGGGTATTTTTATGGCATTTTTATTAATATTTATTTTTTACTAGTAATGGCAGCGATCAGTGATTTTTTTTTCCGGTACTGCGACATTATTGGGGACACTTTGGACACTCAACCGTTTTTCGGGTTCAAAAAAATTAATTTTTTTAAGGGTCTAGAAAAAACGTAATTTTTTTCAACCCGATCATTAAAACGGCCTTGCCTACACACGATCGTGAAAAAAAAAATGCTCTAGCAAAGCGCGGTGACGTACAACACGTACGACGGCACTATAAAGGGGAAGTTCCATGCGGATGGCGCCACCCTTTGGGCTGCTTTAGCTGATTCCGTGTTAGTAAAAGACGGTTCGCGCTTTTCTGTCTGTTACAGCGCGATGAATGTGCTTACTCCATTACCAACGCTACTTTTACCAGAACGAGCGCTCCCGTCTCATAACTTGCTTCTGAGCATGCGCGTTTTTTTCACGTCGTTAAAGCCCACACACAACCATTTTTTACAACATTAAGCCAGGCCTTCTCGTCCAACATCAGTGCCTGACCTCACTAATGCACTTCCAAAATTCCCATAGACAGCTCCTGGTCTTGTACTGCCGGCTCCTGATCATGTGATCACTGTGGCAACTAATCGTGATCAGTTTTATGTAGGACATTCTACATAAATTGGCCAACTATTGGTAGTGTTAGAACCTCCTCTGTATTGTTTCTGGCGGGATTTGATGGGGCAAACTGGCGGCGTTTGATGGGGCAAACTGGCGGGATTTGATGGGGCAAACTGGCGGCGTTTGATGGGGCAAACTGGCGGGATTTGATGGGGCAAACTGGCGGGATTTGATGGGGCAAACTGGCGGCATTTGATGTGGCAAACTGGCGGCTATTGATGTGGCAAACTGGTGGCGTTTGATGGGGCAGACTAGCAAGGTTTGATGGGGAAAAAACTGGCGGCATTTGATGGGGCAAACTGGCGACTATTGATGTGGCAAACTGGCGGCTATTGATGTGGCAAACTGGTGGCGTTTGATGGGGCAGACTAGCAGGGTTTGATGGGGAAAACTGGCGGCATTTGATGGGGCAAACTGGCGGCTATTGATGTGGCAAACTGGCGGCTATTGATGGGGCAAACTGGTGGCGTTTGATGGGGCAGACTGGCAGGGTTTGATGGAGAAAACTGGCGGCATTTGATGTGGCAAACTGGCGGCTATTGATGTGGCAAACTGGCAGCTATACATGTGGCAAACTGGCGGCTATTGATGGGGCAAACTGGCGGCTATTGATGGGGCAAACTGGCGGAATTTGATGTGGCAAACTGGCAGCTATTGATAGGGCAAACTGGCGGCATTTGATGTGGCAAACTGGCGGCGTTTGATGGGGCAAACTGGCGGCATTTGATGTGGCAAACTGGCAGCTATTGATGTGGCAAACTGGCGGCATTTGATGTGGCAAACTGGCAGCTATTGATGTGGCAAACTGGCGGCAATTGATGGGCACAGTGGCTGCAGTTGATGGCACAGTGGCGGCAATTCGTGGGCACAGTAGCTGCGTTTGATGGGCACAGTGAGGCAGCAATTGATGTTTTTTTTTTTTAGTTTGCGCCCCTCCAAAAAATTTGAGCACCAGGCAGCACTGCCACCGATCATGGGGAACCTCTCCTAACCTGAGATAGAAGACCTTGGCCTTGTCTCTTAATGAGACATCTTAGACCTTGTTGTTCACATGGGTGGTAAAATCTAATTATGGGACAGATCATAATAAATGAATATTATTATTATTTTCATTTTTTAACAGGTCCCTGGAAAATGTATCTGTCAGCATAATACAGCCGGAGAGCACTGTGAGCAGTGTGCCCTTCTGTACAACGACCACCCATGGAGGCCTGGAGATGGGAAAACAGGAGCGCCCAACGAGTGTCAGAGTGAGTACAGAAAAGATGGCCGACATAAAGAGAGATGATATGTTAATAGTTATTTAAAGGAGCCGCCCACCCAAAAATGAGATTTTAGGTATGGCTGGAGACTAATGGACTAAGTGAGTCCCTGGCTTCCAATTTGTATTGGATACGCCAAAAACTTCAATTCTCTGTCCTAATTCCTAGTTCTGTTCCTCTCCACCCGAGAGTTTTAGGGTGTCCCCCTCTACCTTTGCGTGTCCCAGCGCCTACTATTACATTCTCTATCTTTATATAAATAAAAAATTCCAGCATGGATGCTCCTCCCTGGCAGGTATATAAAAAGTAGGGAGGGGAGGAGCGAAAGAGCTGGGCCAGCATTGACAGTAATTAGACACTCACAGAAGAGGAAAGAGCTACCGTGTTTCCCCGAAAATAAGCCCAGGTCGTATATTAATTTTGGCAACAAAAGACACATTAGGGCTTATTTTCGGGGTAGGTCTTACCATGTAATGTGCTGTCTTTTCTCCCCCTCTCTCTCCCTCCCTGCCTGAAAGGAATCCCCAGCGTGAACTGAGATAAAATGCTTTTTAAAAAAATGTGTGTTTCTGTAATATAATTGTGTCAAATGCCTTCGTTATAGCGCCGCTCTGCACTTCTATGACCCGCTGGAGCTCTCTTCCCCACAATTATATTACAGAAACACACATATTGTACATTATATAATACTGTAATAGAGTGGATTATATAGGTGTAGGGCCTGGTTACTTTCCAGAACCGGTGCTAGTGTAAATTTAGAGGTTAACCAGTTCAAATTTTTAAGCCTCTGTCTCAGCTTTGGCTGTACTGTGGGTTCATGCTGTTGTTTCTGGGGTGCTGATCACACCCCAGGTCAGCAGGTGGCAGCAGCGGAGTCAGAGATTTGGATGCTTTTTTTCCCAGCAGCCTATCAGGAGGAGGGTTTCCTCGCTGGGCATGCTGGGAGAGGGTATTTATGAGGCAGACACCATTTTTCTGGGTCTTCACGTGTGGCGCCCACCTTCAGGGTAGCCATACCACGGCACCCTGGCGAAATGGCCTTCCGGGCCGAGGTGTGCGTGCTACGCGGTGTTCCATGTTCCGGGACCACGTTGGCCTGGAACATTTGAGCTGTGGCTGGGGCCCAGTGATCGACTGGGTCCCCGATCTGAGGAGGTCCCAAGCATTAGTCCTGCTAGAGGAGGTTGTTCGGTGGAGAGACTGCCTGAGGATTACCAAGAGAGGCTGGTGTTCCAAGAGGGTTCTGACCATCCACCGGGGACCAAGGTAACCGGGTGCTGAGAGGCTGGACGCCGGTCGCCTATCAGTCGGTAACCTGCTAAACTACCTGAAGGAGATCCAGGTGTCGAATCTGCTAAGGAGGATTATCTCCATTGTTTGAACCATAGGGAGGGTCTGTGGCAGAGACTCATAGGCGTGCGCACAGGGTGTGCCAGGTGTGCCCAGGCACACCCTAATCATCCTGTGCAGCACAGTTTCCCCCTACTGCCCTGGCTCCCATATTTCCCTCTGCAGCACTATCAGCTTCACTCCTCTCCTATCGGCTGTTGCTGCTGGGATGTTTTAGGAGTGGGGAAGGGGCCAGTAAATATGTAATTTACCGGCCCCTTCCCTTTCTGAATGAACACCGTGAGCGATTGGTAGTGTGTGTTTGGGCTTTGGGGTGCACACCCTAATGCAATAAGTTGCGTACACCTATGCAGAGACTTATCCCCAAGTTCCGAGTGACACTCTGGCTGCCAGGCTAGTGAGAGAGGCCTGTCCAGGTGCGCTACACCCCTTTCCGGCTGGAGTGGCGAGAAAATAAGTTGTCGTTGAAAGCAGGACTGTTTCCCTATTATTTACACCTGAATCTGTTATTCCTCATTTCTACTATCTCTTCATTCTTCACCAAGTTCTACTGTTTTTACCCAACTGGGTAATAAAAAGCACAGAAAAGACACCTGCTATGTGGACATTCCATTTGCTTTCATCAAATACCCCTAGACGGCGGAGACACATGAGGTAAAATGCCACCCAAATCAAACCAGCAGCTCCTTCGGGGGTAGTGCTACATAGGATTTTACAAGCATTTTAACCACTTAAGACCCGGACCTTTAGGCAGCTAAAGGACCCGGACAGTTTTTGCGATTCGGCACTGCGTTGCTTTAACTGACAATTGCGCGGTCGTGCGACGTGGCTCCCAAACAAATTTGGCGTCCTTTTTTTCCCACAAATAGAGCTTTCTTTTGGTGGTATTTGATCACCTCTGCGGTTTTTATTTTTTGCGCTATAAACAAAAATAGAGCGACAATTTTGAAAAAAAAAACAATATTTTTTACTTTTTGCTATAATAAATATCCCCCAAAAATATATATATAAAAAAAAATGTTTCCTCAGTTTAGGCCGATACGTATTCTTCTACCTATTTTTGGTAAAAAAAAATCGCAATAAGCGTTTATCGGTTGGTTTGTGCAAAATGTATTGCGTTTACAAAATAGGGGATAGATTTATTGCATTTTTATAAATTTTTTTTTTTTACTACTAATGGCGGCGATCAGCGATTTTTTTTTTCGTGACTGCGACATTATGGCGGACACTTCGGACAATTTTGACACATTTTTGGGACCATTGGCATTTTCACAGCAAAAAATGCATTTAAAATGCACTGTTTACTGTGAAAATGACAATTGCAGTTTGGGAGTTAACCACAGGGGGGCGCTGATGGGGTTATGTGTCACCTAATGTGTGTTTACAACTGTAGGGGGGTGTGGCTGTAGGTGTGACGTCATCAATTGTGATTCCCTATATAAGGGAACACACGATCGATGACGGCGCCACAGTGAAGAACGGGGAAGCTGTGTTTACACACAGCTCTCCCCATTCTTCAGCTCCGGGGACCGATCGCGGGACTCCAGCAGCGATCGAGTCCCGCGCCAGCGACCCCACGGCTGGGCTTAAAGGGCAACATACAGGTACGTTGATGTGCCCAGCCGTGCCATTCTGCAGACGTATATCGGCGTGAAGGGGTCCTTAAGTGGTTAAACTAGGGCTTATTTTCGGGATAGGGCTTATATTGCAGCCCTCCTGGAAAATAACGCTAGGTCTTATTTTTGGGAAAAACACGGTATGACGTGAATTGAGGGAGGGGACTATGCTAGAAATATGACTAGTTCAAAGACACATTACAAGTGAATAAATATAATTTATTGAATGAAGAATCACTATAAGCATGTAAAGTTCTTGAGTTTTCTCTGCTTTTTTTTTAAATGTTTTAAGTTGGTGACAGGGCCTCTTTAAGCTACAATTTGCCCATGTTGTGCATCACTTGCAGGGTGCCGTTGTCACAATCACGCCCTCAGCTGCCGCTTTGATCACAACCTCTGGCTTGCTTCTGGAAATAAGAGCGGAGGGGTCTGCGAGAACTGCCAGCACCACACGGAAGGGTCCCGCTGCCAGCGCTGCAAGGGCGGCTACTACCGAGAATACACCGAGCCCATCAGCTCCCCACTGGCATGTAAAGGTAAGGGGTGGCATGGACATGTATTGGGTAGGTGGAGACAGGGGCAGACTGATAACTCATGGGGCCCCACGGGCAATAGAAGATTATGGGGGCCCCCGGGCTTACAGAAGGCCACCATGCCAGGAGGCAGTGCAGAGGCAGGGCAGCTAAAATCTCGAGAGCATGTCGGTTTCGGACATATCAGGGACAGATGTAAAAAAAACAGATTTTGACATACTGTCCCTGGTTTTACTGAGACATGGCAACCCTGATGGGGGCCCCCTAGTGGCATGGGGCCCTCGGGCAGTGCCCGAGTGCCTCAATGGTCAGTCCGCCCCTGGGTGGAGAGCCTGCAGCAATAAACATATAGAGGAGAAGGTGGTGAGGGAGACACTGCTACTGGGTCCTTCTATAATGTTTTTAAAGTGTATGAAAACCCAAGTACAAAAAAGTAATATATTGCAGATTACCATTCCTTAAAGGGGTTGTAAACCTTCAGGGCCAGATTCTCGTAGGAGCGCGTATCTTTGCGGCGGCGTAACGTATCCGATTTACTTTACGCCGCCGCAACTTAGATGGGCAAGTGCTGTATTCTCAAAGCACTTGCTCCGTAAGTTGCGGCAGCGTAGCGTAAATCGGCCTGCGTAAGCCCGCCTAATTCAAATGTGGGACAGGGGGGCGTGTTTTATGTTAATCTTCTGTGACCCGACGTGATTGACTTTTTTCACGAACGGCGCATGCGACGTCCATGGAAATCTCCCAGTGTGCATTGCTCCTAATACGCTGCAAGGATGTATTGGTTTTGACGTGGACGTAAATTACGTCCAGCCCCATTCACGGACGACTTACGCAAACAACGCAAAATTTAAAAATTTTGTCGCGGGAACGACGGCCATACTTAGCATTGATAGGCCGCACTTATGCCACCATATAGCAGGGGCAACTATACGCCGGGAAAAGCCTAGCGTAAACGGCGTAAATTTACTGCGTCGGCCGGGCGTAAGTTCGGGAATTTGCGTATCTTGCTGATTTACATATTTTGACGCCTAAATCAGCATACACGCCCCTAGCTGTTAGCTTAAAAATGCAGTTACGATCCGACGGCGTAAGAGACTTACGCCTGTCGGATCTAACGGATTTCTATGCGTAACTGATTCTAAGAATCAGGCGCATAGATACGACCGGCCGGATGCAGAGATACGTCGTATCTCCTCTAAGAATCTGGCCCTCAGTTTTTTTCACCTTAATGCATCCTATGCATTAAGGTGAAAAAACATCTGATAGTTACTGGCCCCCCAGCCCCCCGGTTTACTTACCTGAGCCCTCGAAAGTCCCACGTCGAGAACACACTGGCTTCTCGGCTCTACTGGGCCTAGTTTTCTTGACTCTTCATTGGATACAAATGACGCGGGGCCGTGTTCGGCATTCGTGTCTATGGACGCAAATGCTGGACTCGGGAGCGCGCCCGCAAGGTAACCCCCTTGGAAAAGCGCTTCCCAAAGGGGGTTATCTGATGCAAGGAGGAGCCGAGACAGCCGCCGAGGGACCCCAGAAGACGTGAATCGGGGGCCACTCTGTGCAAAATGAGCTGCACAGCCGAGGTAAGTATGTTTGTTATTTTATTTTTTTAAATTACGAACCTTTACAATCACTTTAAATGTGGTGGCTGTATTCGTTTTCCTTTTTAAGGCTATGAACATTTTCTGAAAGTATATAATAAAGACCTGCCAGGTTTTCAATGTTCTTGTAACTCCCTGTGCACTGAACTGATATCTCAAACTGATATACTGACTACCTCCACCTCCCTCCCTATGTAAAGGGGGGAGGAGGAGGTGTCGGTAGTCCTGTCCTAGGGTGACAATGCAGCTCCATCATAGGTAGTACAGCAAATTTTGTCACCCTAGGACAGAAGGTGTGTTACTGGCACGATCACCAGGTGAAAATAAAGAGAAAAAATTGCAAGGAAAAGGAAAAGGGCATCCACCATGTATTCATAATAATAGGGTTGGGGGGTAGATTTGCGTTAAAGAAAAATGTGAAAAGCAATACAAGGAAGTGGAGAGGAAGCCTTTATTACATTTTCTATACAAGCGAAGGTTATAAGTTAAAAAACTCTTTTAATAAAATAAATACAAATATAGAAAAAAGAATTTAAATATGCATATGCAGAAAATGATCTGCACCAACAAAGGACAAGAAAAGCAACACGAAGCAAAAAGGCCGAGCAGGGAGAGCGCAATCATTAAATATGTGCTGGAAAAAGAAGAGAGGGGAGAAGCCAGGAAATTGCGATGACTGAATTTTACTCATTGGTGTCCGTCCAAATCTGATATGTCATTTTTGGATGAAAGAAAACCTACATTTTGTTGTCCCAGAGGTTGGGAGGTGGAGGGGGCAAAGAGAGAAAGAGAAGGTGTATGGAAGGAATGAGAGAGAGAGAGGAAGAGAAGGTGTATGGAAGGAATGAGAGAGAGAGGAAGAGACAGAGAGAAGAAGAAGAGAAGGTGTATGGAAGGAATGAGAGAGAGAGGAAGAGACAGAGAGAAGAAGAAGAGAAGGTGTATAGAAGGAATGAGAGAGAGAGGAAGAGACAGAGAGAAGAAGAGAAGGTGTATGGAAGGAATGAGAGAGAGGAAGAGAGAGACAGAATAAGAGAGAGAGAGAATAAGAGAGAGGGAGAGAAGAAGAGAAAGTGTATGGAAGGAATGAGAGAGGATGAGAGAGAGAGAAGAAGAGAATGTGCATGGAAGGAATGAGAGAGATGAAGAGAAGGTGTATGGAAGAAATGAGAGAGAGAGAGAGAGAGAGAGAGAGAGAGAGAGAGAGAGATGAAGAGAAGGTGTATGGAAGGTACAGGACAGAGAGGAAGAGAAGGTGCATGGAAGGAATGGGAGAGAAAAGAAGAGAAGGCGTATAGAAGGAATGAGAGAGAGGAAGAGAAGGTGCATGGAAGGAATGGGAGAGAAGGCGTATAGAAGGAATGAGAGAGAGGAAGTGAAGGCATGTGAAAGGAACAGATATAAGTGGAATAAATAGTATATAGAATGAATGGGAGAGAGAGAGGAAGAGAATATGTATGGAAGGCGGGAGAGAGAGAGGAAGAGAAGGTGTATAGAAGGAAGAAGAGCGAGAGGAAGAGAAGATGTATAGAAGGAATAAGAGAGAGAGAGAGGAAGAGCAGGTGTATGGAAGGAATGTGAGAGAGAGCAAGAGAAGGTGTGTGGAAGAGAGAGGAAGAGAAGGTGTATGGAAGAGAGAGGAAGAGAGAGGAAGAGAAGGTGTATGGAAGAGAGAGGAAGAGAAGGTGTATGGAAGAGAGAGGAAGAGAAGGTGTATGGAAGAGAGAGGAAGAGAAGGTGTATGGAAGAGAGAGGAAGAGAAGGTGTATGGAAGAGAGAGGAAGAGAAGGTGTATGGAAGAGAGAGGAAGAGAAGGTGTATGGAAGAGAGAGGAAGAGAAGGTGTGTGGAAGAGAGAGGAAGAGAAGGTGTGTGGAAGAGAGAGGAAGAGAAGGTGTATGGAAGAGAGAGGAAGAGAAGGTGTATGGAAGAGAGAGGAAGAGAAGGTGTATGGAAGAGAGAGGAAGAGAAGGTGTATGGAAGAGAGAGGAAGAGAAGGTGTATGGAAGAGAGAGGAAGAGAAGGTGTATGGAAGAGAGAGGAAGAGAAGGTGTATGGAAGAGAGAGGAAGAGAAGGTGTATGGAAGAGAGAGGAAGAGAAGGTGTATGGAAGGAATGGGAGAGAGGAAGAGAGAGGAAGAGAAGGTGTATGGAAGAGAGAGGAAGAGAAGGTGTATGGAAGAGAGAGGAAGAGAAGGTGTATGGAAGAGAGAGGAAGAGAAGGTGTATGGAAGAGAGAGGAAGAGAAGGTGTATGGAAGAGAGAGGAAGAGAAGGTGTGTGGAAGAGAGAGGAAGAGAAGGTGTATGGAAGAGAGAGGAAGAGAAGGTGTATGGAAGAGAGAGGAAGAGAAGGTGTATGGAAGAGAGAGGAAGAGAAGGTGTATGGAAGAGAGAGGAAGAGAAGGTGTATGGAAGAGAGAGGAAGAGAAGGTGTATGGAAGAGAGAGGAAGAGAAGGTGTATGGAAGAGAGAGGAAGAGAAGGTGTATGGAAGGAATGGGAGAGAGGAAGAGAAGGTGTATGAGGGGTACGGGCAAAAGAGGAAGAGAAGGTGTATGGAAGCAATGGGAGAGAGACAGGAAGAGAATGTTTATAGAAGAAATGGAAAAGAGGAAGAGAAGGTGTATGGAAGGAATGTGAGAGAAAGGAAAAGGTGTGTGGAAGATATGGGAGAGAGAGGAAGAGAGGGTTTATGGAAGCAATGGGAAAGAGAGGAAGAGAAGGTGTATGAAGGGAATGGGAGTGAGAAGAAGAAACGGTGTATGGAAGAGGTGGGAGAGAGAGGAAGAAAAGGTGTATGACAAGAATTGGAGAGAGAGAGGAAGAGAAGGTGTATGAAAAGAATGGGAGAGAGGAAGAGAAGGTGTTTGGAAGAAACAGGAGAGAAAGGAAGAGAAAGTGTACGGAAGGAATGGGATAGGGAGGAAGAGAAGGTATATGGAAGGCATGGAACAGAGAGGAAAAGAAGGTTTGGAAGAAACGGGAGACGGGAAGAGAAGGTTTATGGAAGGAATAGGAAAGAGAAGAAGAAAAGGTGTATGGAATAAGCGAGAAAGAGAGGAAGAGAAGGTGTTTGGAAGGAATGGGAGAGAGAGGAAGAGAAGGTGTATGGAAGGAATGGGAGAGATAGAAAGTAACGGGGGAGAGAGAGGAAGGAAAGGTGTATGGAAGGATTGGGAGAGAAATGAAGAGAAGGTGTATGGAAAGAATGAGAGAGTGGACAAGATTTATGGAAGGAATGGGATAGAGATGAAGAGAATGTGTATGGAAGGAATGGGAGAGATGAAGAGAAGGTGTATAGAAGGAATGGGAGAGATGAAGAGAAGGTGTATAGAAGGAATGGGAGAGATGAAGAGAAGGTGTATAGAAGGAATGGGAGAGATGAAGAGAAGGTGTATGGAAGAGATGGGAGAGATGAAGAGAAGGTTTATGGAAGAAACAGGACAGATAGGAGGAAAATGTGTATGGAAAGAATTGGGGGAGAGAGAGAGGAAGAGAATATGTATGGAAGGCGGGAGAGAGGAAGAGAAGGTGTATAGAAGGAATAAGAGAGAGAGGAAGAGAAGGTTTATGGAAGTAACAGGACAGATAGGAGGAAAAGGTGTATGGAAAGAATTGGGAGAGAGAGAGGAAGAAGAGAAGGTGTATGGAAACAACAGGAGAGAGGAAGAGAAAGTGTATGGAAGGAATGGGAGATAAAGAGTAAAAGTGTATATGAAAAGAAATATAAAGAGAGAGCGTGTGATGTGATGCATTGGTGAGCAATTTAGCTCGTGTCTCTGCCAGAAAAGTCCCCCCCACTTTGTGTGCCATCTCCGGCCCCTCAGACACAAAAGAAGAAGGGGGGGGGTAAAAGTCCGCCAGCCGCCTGACACACACCTGCCCTTCAGCTAGGGCAGAACACCAGATTCCTGGGTTCTGATACGGTGTGATATGATTCATCTGGAACTGGGATTTTCGCTCATAGTCGGGCATGACTCCTCGCGGGGGCCGTAATGCCAGCCCTTTGTTCCCTTAAGCCTCTGTCTCCTTCTGTGGTACATCTGTGGCATTAGCTATGCTCATTCAATTAAATCTTGGCTCCTTTTTTTTTTTTGAAGCCCAATAATCCAAAGCTTGTGTACGCGGGACACAGCTGTGAGCGAGGCGAGGAGGGAGCTGTCTAATTTAGCTTCATCCTGGGCTAGGGTAAAGGGGAGCTCCAGCCAAAAAGGCAGAAGGGGAGTATTGTGATCTATGGGTAGGAAAAACCTGGACTCGTTACTCACAATGCATGCATTAAACATGAAAAACACAGTTGGGTAGATTCAGGTACTTGGGTGCAAACTTGCGGCGGCGTAGCTTAGCCTGTTTAGGCTACGCCGCCGTAAGTTAGCTAGGCAAGTACATGATTCTCAATATACTTGCCTGCTAATATACGGCGGCGTAGCCTAAAGCGGGCGGGCGTAAGGGCGCCGAATTCAAATGTCTTGGAGGGGGGCGTGTTTGATGGTAATGAGGCTTGACCTCACGTTTTTGACGTTTTTTTTTAATGCGCATTTCGGCTAAGTACGCCGCACGGGCCTATTGATTTCGACGTGGATGTAAACGACGTAAATCCTGATTCGCGGATGACCTACGCAAACGACGTAAAAAATTTGAATCTCGCTGCGGGAACGGCGGCCATACTTTAACATTGTTATTCCACCTAATAGGTGGAATAACTTTAGGCCTGCTAATGCCTTACGGAAACGGCGTAAATCGACTGCGGTGGCCGGTGTAGTGTCACAGTTTGCTGCCTATCGTAGAATACTGCGGAAGTCACGTGGCGGCCAACTGCGCATGCGCGATGCGTTCCAAACGCGAGTGCGATGCGTTCCAATGGATTTACGACAGTACACACCAGCGAACCCGGCATTCAGGGCGACGTGGATTTAGAGGAAAGTGGCCAGTTGGCCTCACGTCCTCGCTTCGCTTGGACGACTCGCTGCGCTCGCTCGGCCTCCTGGCTCTTTTTTTAACATCCTCCAATCCACGGGGATGTTAAGGAAAGAGCCTGGATGCCGACCGAGGTTTCACTGGTGTGTACTGTCGTGAATCCATTGGAACGCATCGCATTTGCGTTTGGAACGCATCGCGCATGCGCAGTTGGCCGCCACGTGACTTCCCGGAGCATTCTACGATAGGCAGCAAACTGTGACAATACACCGGGCGTACGTTCGTGAATCGGCGTATCAACTCATTTACTTATTCTACGCCGACCGCAATGGAAGCGCCACCTAGCGGCCATCCAAAATATTGCAATCTAAGATAGGACGGCGCAAGCTGTCGTATCTTAGATGTGTTTAAGAGTATCTCTGTTTGAGAATACGCTTAAACATAAGTCGGCGTAGATTCTGAGTTAAGTCGGCTTATCTAGTGATAAGTCGGCCTAACTCTACCTGAATCTACCTAAGTATATCTATACCTAGGCCCACTTTAGTTTTTTAATGAAGGGAAAGGAGAAGTGGAGTTGTGCCGCATCAGCGTTTTTTTTTTGTTCTCTCCATACAGAATGCTCTTGCAATGTCATGGGTTCAATGAACGAAACATTAAACCGGAGCTGGAAGTGTCACCCCCGAACGGGATTCTGTTACTGCAAGCCCGGTGTGGCCGGCCCATACTGCGACCACTGCTTGGTGGGATACTGGGGGTTCGGGGAAAATGGCTGCCGGCCCTGCGACTGCTCCAGAGACTGCGACCCCAATACAGGAGAATGCCAAAACAGGTACAACATCTCACCTCGTGATGATGATCACTAACACCTGTCCTCAGGTAGGATCAGGTTCTCACCTTGAACAATTCTGGTGTCACGATGTAGAGAATAAGATTTCCTATCATCTGTGCCCAGTCTTGCCACACAGAGTTAATCCAGCTCTGAGCAATCCTCTTTTTATTGTTCAGTGAAATAAAACAGACTTCCAGATAAAGACCAAAGTCCTTGCTCGAGTGACAGGTTATTTACATATCTCGTGCACTAGCTTGCAGACATGCACAGCTTCTGTAAAGTGCACAATTCACATCCCCCTCCCCTCTCCTCCTTTCCTCTCCCAGGATTGGCTGTCTTACCTGTGGTTTGATTAAATGTTTTCAAAATATGGGGTGATCCACAGTTCAGTGTAAACTGCCATCAGAATATACATAGTCAAGTATTTTTATTTTACTTCTTTTTTTTTTTTTTTTTATCACTTTTATTCCTATTACAAGGAATGTAAACATCCCTTGTAATAGGAATCAGTGTGACCGGTCCTCCTTATGGAGAGATGTGGGGTCAATAAGACCCCACATCTCTCCTCCAGGCTTACAAGCATGAAATCGGTGAAAAAAAAGTTTACTTCCGGGTACTGGGCGTGACGTCATAACGTCGCGCCCGGGCCTCCGACGGTCATAGAGATGACTGGTGACCATCTGGTCACCAGTCATCTCTATGCTTCCCAGGTAGCGCCGACCGATTCTCTCTCCGGGCCCCCGATGGCACAGGAGAGCCCGGGGAAGCACCGGATGGCGGGGGGGGGGGGGGGGACGTCCTTTACATGAAAGCCCCCTCCTGTAGTTTTCTGTAGTGGGTGGAGCCCGCTAGGGTCCCTCCCACAGCTCTGCTCTCTGCACAGGTTATCTACAGCATTGCTCTATCTGAGTATTTCTATCCATTTGAGGCTCTTGAGGAATATATTGAAGGTTTTTGTGCCTTTATTTCATTTCAGCCTTAAAGTTCCTAAAAGCAAGGGGTCATTTATTTATTAACAGAAAAGTGTTGCCCTGTTTTGTTTTGCAGCAGTGACAATGAACATTTTCTAAACATTCCTATTGGTGGGAGGATCCCTGACTTCATAGACACTCCAGCCAATGAGAGCGAGGACGAGTGGAAGTGGAACAACGAAAAGGGATTTTCAGCGTTAAGACATCCAGGTAATGATGTTGTGATGGCCAAGCCTGGACTTAGGTTCCATTCACACCTATGCATGTTGCTTTTGAGCGTTTTTTCGGTGCTTGCTGCATTTTTTTGACTTGCGTTTTTACCGCGATTTTGCCGCGATTTGCGTTTTGTTATTTTTTTCCATCAATTTGAATTTTTTTACATTTCCTTTAAAGCGGGGTTCACCCTAAAACACCAATAGACCGTTACATCCAGCATACTGCTGACATCTACAGTATGCTGGATTATTTTTTTCATACCGCTGTACTTACGGTCTTATGGTATTTTTCACGGGGCTTCCGGGTTCTCACTCGGAGTAGGCGTTCCTTAGATGATTGACTTTCGGGTAAAGCGCGTCATCCCCTTCCGAAAATATCCGAGGGGGACTTTACGGCACCTGCGCAGTCAGCTCTACACAGCAGGCACCATATAGCGCCGTAAAGAGCAGAGTCCCCGTCGGATATTTTCGGAAGGCGATGACGCGCTTTACCCGCACGTCAATCGTCTCCTGGGAGGATCAATACTCACTCCCAGGAGACATTGCGCAGAGCTCCCCGTCGGGGAAAAGGAGCGACGCGCCCACTCTCCGCAAGGAAGAAGACCCGGTGCATTGCCATGAAATGAGATTTGCCATGGAATGAGATGGTCCGCCTCCATCTCATCCTATTGGCTCACTCATGTCACGTGACAAAACATCAGTCACAGCTAGGCTATCATAGGGAGAGGATCTCCTCTCCCTGTGATAGCCCGATAGCACTGTCAGCAGCGTGCCTTCCGCCAGCGCTAAGTGCACCCCGCGCCCGCAGCTCTACTCCCAGATTACGTACACCCCGCGCCCGCAGCTCTACTCCCCGTCCCCCGCGCCCGCAGCTCTACTCCCCGTCCCCCGTTAAGGCTCAGGGAACCAGGCGAGTCTACGCTATTAGAGTCTACGCTATTAGACCACCAGCTCTGCCATCATTCTGGGGCGAGTCTACGCTATTAGCGTAGACCTAGCGTTGGCTACGTTACACTACTAACGTAGCCAACGCTAGGTCTACGCTAATAGCGTAGACTCGCCCCGTTCCCTGAGCCTTAACGGGGGACGGGGAGTAGAGCTGCGGGCGCGGGGTGCGGGGGACGGGGAGTAGAGTTGCGGGCGCGGGGTGTACTTAGCGCTGGCGGGAGGCACGCTGCTGACAGTGCTATCGGGCTATCACAGGGAGAGGAGATCCTCTCCCTATGATAGCCTAGCTGTGACTGATGTTTTGTCACGTGACATGAGTGAGCCAATAGGATGAGATGGAGGCGGACCATCTCATTCCATGGCAAATCTCATTTCATGGCAATGCACCGGAAGTGAGGCTGAAGACAGGTAAGTGTAAACTTTAAAAAAAAATGACAACGCTACAAGCCTTTATTAAGGCTGGAGATAGGTTAGCGAAAAAGTTAATTTTGAGGGTGAACCTCCGCTTTAACAACCAGCTATAAACAGGTTAAAAGAAAAAAAAATCGCAGGAAAAACGTGGTACTTGCGTTTTGGATGCGGGTCCATTGAATTTTATTACATGCAAAACGCTGCTTTTTGCAGGAAAAAAAGTCCCAGACCCTTTCCAAAAACGCAGAGGCACAAAAAAGCATTGATGTGAACATGTTCCATAGGAACCCATGTTGAAAAATTTCCCTGCTTTTCTGCAAAAACGCAAAATGCACCAAAAACGCATTAGTGTGAATCAAGCCTAAATGTAAGCTTGCACAAGTTTTTTTACAGAGCGCTTTACCACTTGCCGTCTGAAAGATTTACCCCCCCCCCCCCCCCTTCATGACCAGGCAATTTTTTGCTATACAGCACTGCATTACTTTAACTGACAATGTGACCTAATTAAATTGATGTCCTTTTTTCTCCACAAATAGAGCTTTTGGTGGTATTTTTATTTTTTATTTGTTTTTCTGTTTCAAATATTTTATTAAATGTTATAATTATCAACAAAATTCCATTAACCACTTAAGACCCGAATTAAAATGCAGGTAAAGGACCCAGGCCAGTTTTTGCGATTCGGCACTGCGTCGCTTTAACTGACAATTGCGCGGTCGTGCGACGTGACTCCCAAACAAAATTGGCGTCCTTTTTTCCCCACAAATAGAGCTTTCTTTTGGTGGTATTTGATCACCTCTGCGGTTTTAATTTTTTGTGCTATAAACAAAGGGGCTGGACGTGTGACGTCATTGATCGTGTTCTCCTATATCAGGGAACACACGATCAATGACGGCGCCACAGTGAAGAACGGGGAAGCTGTGTTTACACACAGCTCTCCTCGCTCTTCCGCTCCAGGGACCGATCGCGGGACTCCAGCAGCGATCGGGTCCCGCGGTCACGGAGCTTCGGACCTGTTCGCGGGCGCACTACCCGCGACCCACGGCTGGGCACTTAAAGAGGACGTACAGGTACATGCTTGTGCCCAGCCGTGCCATTCAGCCGACTTATATCTGCAGGAGGCGGTCCTTAAGTGGTTAACAGAGCATCTACAATAATATAATAGAAATAGATATTCCATTAACAGAACATGTAAAATAGCATAGTAGAAAAAGGCGTAATCATTCAGGAAAGTAACTCTTATAAATGTAAATGAAAATAGATAACCTAGCGGATTGTAGGATAAGATTATGTAACATGAAGTGTCATAATCATAGCTTCATGGCAGCTATTTGACGACAAGTAATTGAGACATTAATTTGAAATAATATAATTGTTTCATCTATGAAGAGAATAGAATAGAATGAACCTATAAAGAAATATAAAGTTAATGTGATGTAGGCTTTTGGTGGTATTTGATCACCTCTGCAGTTTTTATTTTTTTGCGCTATAAACAAAAAAACTGACAATTTTTTTTATTTTTTTATTCGGTATCGGCGAGTACTTGAAAAAAAGTATCGGTACTTGTACTCAGTCCTAAAAAAGTGGTATCGGGACAACCCTAGTTATAATAATTAAGGAAGAAAAGTATAAAAACCTGTAGATGCAAACAAAATATATACTTGCTCCTTTTGGATATGGAGTAAAAAAAACAAAACAAAAAAAAACCCCACAAATGATGCGAAACCCAAACAGAGACGTTATGAGCAATCTGATGGTGAGCGGGTCTCATGGTCGGTGGAGTCTGAAGTGGGAAAAAAAAAAAAAGAGACTGCAGATATGATACAAGAGATGGTCAGAGACTACAGACATGATACAAGAGATGTTTAGAGACTGCAGACATGATACAAGATATGTTTAGAGACTGCAGACATGATACAAGATATGTTTAGAGACTGCAGACATGATACAAGAGATGGTTAGAGACTACAGACATGATACAAGATATGTTTAGAGACTGCAGACATGATACAAGATATGTTTAGAGACTGCAGACATGATACAAGAGATGGTTAGAGACTACAGACATGATACAAGATATGTTTAGAGACTGCAGACATGATACAAGAGATGGTCAGAGACTACAGACATGATACAAGATATGTTTAGAGACTGCAGACATGATACAAGAGATGGTTAGAGACTGCAGACATGATACAAGAGATGGTCAGAGACTACAGACATAATACAAGAGATGGTCAGAGACTACAGACATGATACAAGAGATGGACAGAGACTGCAGACATGATACAAGAGATGGTTAGAGACTACAGACATGATACAAGATATGTTTAGAGACTGCAGACATGATACAAGATATGTTTAGAGACTGCAGACATGATACAAGAGATGGTTAGAGACTACAGACATGATACAAGATATGTTTAGAGACTGCAGACATGATACAAGAGATGGTTAGAGACTACAGACATGATACAAGATATGTTTAGAGACTGCAGACATGATACAAGAGATGGTCAGAGACTACAGACATGATACAAGATATGTTTAGAGACTGCAGACATGATACAAGAGATGGTTAGAGACTGCAGACATGATACAAGAGATGGTCAGAGACTACAGACATAATACAAGAGATGGTCAGAGACTACAGACATGATACAAGAGATGGACAGAGACTGCAGACATGATACAAGAGATGGTCAGAGACTACAGACATGATACAAGAGATGGTCAGAGACTACAGATATGATACAAGAGATGGTCAGAGATTAAAACATGATACAAGAGATGGTCAGAGACTGCAGATATGATATAAGTGATGGTCAGAGACTACAGACATGATACAAGATGGTTAGGGAAGGCATGGATGCCTTCCCTACTGACAGAACGGTAATCGGCCTTGTTTACATTCTGCCTCTGTACGGGATGGCCGGCGGACATCGAGTCCACGGTACCCGCAGATCAGCTCCCGCTGTGTATAATCATGGGATATTTTTATTTTTTTCGTTTTTTATAAATTTGCAAAGATTTCAAACAAACTTCTGGATACACTGTAAAAGAAGGGGAATGCAAGTGAAGCGCGTTTCGAGGGGGGGGGGGGGGCTGGAAGCCGACACACTTCCCCCTTCATCAGGGTTTGTAATGGTTATTAGAGCTTGCATGGACTCGGAGAAACGCGTTTCGGGGGAAATCTGTAAAGTAGCTTGTTTGCTCGTGGAACATCAGTGAAAACTGGGATCCCGTGCCGCAGTCGGCCATTTTAGGTCACTCCTGTTAACGGACATCCCACGAGCAAACAAGCTGGATTTAATTCTGAAAGCGCATTAGCCCTCTAAATGCCTTCCGCTTGTATTCTCCGTCTTCCGCCTGCACTTCTTTCAG
Organism: Rana temporaria; assembly: GCF_905171775.1. NCBI lineage: Eukaryota > Metazoa > Chordata > Amphibia > Anura > Ranidae > Rana > Rana temporaria. The sequence goes on along the minus strand of NC_053495.1, from coordinate 11,268,258 downwards.
TTGGTGACAGGTTCTCTTTAATATTCTCGTATCTCTTATTTCTCCTCGTCTCCACAGAGAAGTGTGTGTGTAAAGAGCGAATGCTGGGCAGCATGACGGACTTCTGTCAGATGAAATACGCCTACGGTGAGTACCCGGGTCTTATGTTCATGAGGGTCCATAGAACCCGTCTGTGTTATCAACCAATCGGATTCTAGCAACCATGTTTACAGCTTCGGTTGTATTTTAGGTCAACTTTCTTGATATGAGGGGCCTCAAGTGTGGCTTCTGACATCACCTAAGGGCCACACACAAAAACTCAGTGAATATTCATTATCAAAGACAGCAGACACACAACAGATTTGGGTCAAAGATTATAGGCATGATACAAGAGATGATTAGAGACTGCAGACTTGATAAAAGAGATGGTCAGAGACTACAGATATGATGCAAGAGATGGTCAGAGATTAAGACATGATACAAGAGATGGTTAGAGACTGCAGACATGATGCAAGAGATGGTCAGAGACTGCAGACATGATATAAGTGATGGTCAGAGACTACAGACATGATACAAGATGGTTAGGGAAGGCATGGATGCCTTCCCTACTGACAGAACAATAATCGGCCTTGTTACAGACATGATACAAATGATGGTCAGAGACTGCAGACATGATACAAGAGATGGTCAGAGACTACAGACATGATACAAGAGATGGTCAGAGACTGCAGACATGATACAAGAGATGGTCAGAGACTGCAGACACGATGCAAGAAATGGTCAGAGACTGCAGACATTATACAATAAATGGTCAGAGACTAAAGACCTGATACAAGAGATGGTCAGAGACTGTAGACATGATGCAAGAAATGATCAGAGACTGCAGACATCACACAATAAATGGTTAGAGACTAAAGACCTGATACAAGAGGTGGTCAGAGACTGCAGACATGATACAAGAGATGGTGAGAGACTGCAGACATGATACAAGAGATGGTCAGAGACTGCAGATATGATACAGGAAATGGACAGAGACTGCAGACATGATACAGGAAATGGTCAGAGACTGCAGACATGATACAGGAGATGGTCAGAGATTGCAGACATGATACACGAGATGGTCAGAGACTGCAGACATGATACCAGAGATGGTCAGAAACTGCAGATATGATACAAGAGATGGTCAGAGACTGCAGACATGATACAGGAAATGGTCAGAGACTGCAGACATGATACAGGAGATGGTCAGAGACTGCAGACATGATACAGGAAGTGGTCAGAGACTGCAGACATGATACAGGAAATGGACAGAGACTGCAGACATGATACAGGAAATGGTCAGAGACTGCAGACATGATACAGGAGATGGTCAGAGACTGCAGACATGATACAGGAAGTGGTCAGAGACTGCAGACATGATACAGGAAATGGACAGAGACTGCAGACATGATACAGGAAATGGTCAGAGACTGCAGACATGATACAGGAGATGGTCAGAGACTGCAGACATGATACCAGAGATGGTCAGAAACTGCAGACATGACGGTTTCCCGCTTATTTCCCGCCTTCACTACTGCAACTCTCTCCTTAATGGCCTACTCTTATGTGAATGCTGATGCTAGACTAATACACCTCACTAACCGATCCGTGATCCGTGACTTGCGCTGAAAACTTGCGGCGGTGTAACGTAAATGGGATACGTTACGCCGCCGGAATTGTACATGAATCTGGCCCTCTGTGTACAGAAGAACTCCATGTATCCATATTGCACTGTATTTGTAAAATATTACAGCGGCTGCAGATTAAAAAGGAAAGGTCGTGTTTAATAACAGTCAATTACAATATGACTTGTATAGCAATTGTATACGCTAGGATTATTTCTTCTTTACTTTTTATTTTTTTTTCCCCCACGAAAGGGGAGTTACCCTTTAGAGGTGCCTTCAGTGGTCTGTCAGCTTGATTAATCAGGTTTTACTTTTGTGTGATCTAACCTTTTAACATACAGCAATACCCCCCCCCCCCCCCCCATTGTATGTGAGCATCCTTGCTAATGACTGCCTCAACTGAAATTGACGTAATACAGACAAAGCAGTTGTCAGCGGGGGTTTAAATCCCACGCCACATGCAATTAAGATCCCAAGAGTAGTCCAGCTTTGTCAAGGCATTTTTTATATACAAATCTGTAACACATAGACTTTCTCAGCATGCTCGCGACGTTATCATAGCGGCCTGGGGATGCGGTAACTCACGCATGCGCTGTGACGGGACCTAAGGATCGGCTCACAGTTCTGTGACCGAAGCAGTGAGCCAATTACAGGAGCAGGAGGATTCTGGGAGCCCCCCCAGCTACTACTAAATGCGTTTAGTTGCTATAGCCATAGGCGTGCGCAGGGGGTGTGCCAGGGCACACCCTAATCACTTTGCGCTTTGCCGATTCCCCCTACTGCTCAGGCTCCCCCCCCACATGTTTCAGGATGGAGAGTGGGGAAGGGGCCAATCAATATGTCATTTACCGGCCCCTTCCTTTTCTAAATGAACACACTCACTCACTGTGTTCAATTATATTTGAAGCATAGTAAACTGTGTTTACTATGCTTCAGTTTCAGTGGCGGCTGGTGCTCACAATTTTTGGGGGGCGCAAACGGAAAAAAAAATTGCAGCCTCACTGTGCCCATCAAATGCAGCCACTGTGCCATCAATTGTCGCCACTGTGCCATGCCATCAAACGCAGCCACTGTGCCATCAATTGTCACCACTGTGCCATGCCATCAAACGCAGCCACTGTGCCATCAAATGCAGTCACTATGCCATGCCATCAAACGCAGCCACTGTGCCATGCCATCAAACGCAGCCACTGTGCCATCAATTCGCACCACTGTGCCATGCCATCAAACGCAGTCACTATGCCATGCCATCAAACGCAGTCACTGTGCCATGCCATCAAACGCAGTCACTGTGCCATCAATTCGCATCACTGTGCCATGCCATCAAACGCAGTCACTATGCCATGCCATCAAACGCAGTCACTGTGCCATGCCATCAAACGCAGCCACTGTGCCATCAAATGCAGTCACTATGCCATGCCATCAAACGCAGCCACTGTGCCATCAATTCGCACCACTGTGCCATGCCATCAAATGCAGTCACTGTGCCATGCCATCAAACGCAGCCACTGTGCCATCAATTCGCACCACTGTGCCATGTCATCAAGCGCAGCCACTGTGCCATGCCATCAAACGCAGCCACTGTGCCATGCCATCAAATGCAGCCACTGTGTCATCAATTCGCACCACTGTGCCATGCCATCAAACGCAGCCACTGTGCCATGCCATCAAACGCAGCCACTGTGCCATCAATTCGCACCACTGTGCCATGCCATCAAACGCAGTCACTGTGCCATGCCATCAAACGCAGCCACTGTGCCATCAATTGTCACCACTGTGCCATGCCATCAAACACAGCCACTGTGCCCCTCAATTGTCGCCACTGTGCCCATTAATGCCGCTGTGCCAATTGTCCCCACTGTGCCCATTGTCGCTCAAGGTCCGGCCATCTGAATAGACCAGCGGCAGCGGCGACAATAACATCGATTCATGCAATGCATGAATCAATGTTATTAGACTCAATGGCGGTGCGAGAGCCAGAAGGGGCGGCTCTCCAGCGCCCTCTTTGGACGAACCGCCACTGGTCCCAATACTTTTGACAACATAGTGTAGTTTGCCTGTCACAGCGTGTAGGAAAATGGGACATAGTACTACATGTATTGTGTGCCCCGGGGGGACAGAACACTGTAATGTAAAAGGAAAGGAGACGTCCTTCTTCCTCTGTTCATTCTTCTGAACTGTCACGATTTTTCACTGCAGTTTCGGTGTAGGGAATATTCTCACCTAACGGGGGTCTCCCTTATATTCTGATGGGAATGGTGATATCTAACGATCCTTTCTGTCTTTCTATCAGTGATAAAAGCTCGGATCTTGTCCGCTCATGACAAAGGCACCCACGCTGAGGTGGTGGTGAAAGTCAAGAAGGTCTTGAAATCTGGCAAAGTCAAGATTGGACGAAACAACCGGAGCATCTATCCGGAATCGTGGACCAACCGTGGTTGCACCTGCCCCATCCTTAACCCAGGTATGTTTCCCGTGGGATCCGGAGCCACCTATGGTCCAGGCAGATCCCCACATGGTCACCTTCCCTTCAGTCTTGCACAGTTGTAGCGGCTCCTCTGCTGGACTGAAAATGGCTTACTCCGATTTCACCGCACGCTGTGAGCTTCTCACCATGTGCATTAGAAGCTGCAGCCAGTCAGATAAGAGCCCCTTCTCATGTCTTGGCTGGAGGATGTCCAGCATTGTCTAGGCAAGTAATGGTGAACCTTGGCACCCCAGATGGTTTGGAACTACATTTCCCATGATGCTCAGTGTAGTGGAGCATCATGGGAAATGTAGTTCCAAAACATCTGGGCCCGGATTCAGAAAGATGAGCGCATCTTTCTGCGGGCGTAACGTATCTCAGATACGTTACGCCGCCGTAAATTTGGGCGCAAGTTCCGTATGCAGAAAGAACTTGCGCCCTTAGTTACGGCGGCGTAACGTATGTGAGGCGGCGTAAGCCCGCCTAATTCAAATGGGGATGTTGTGGGCGTGTTTTATTTAAATTTCACATGACCTTGCGTATTTTCCGTTCGTGAAAAAATCCCAGTGCGCATGCTCGAAATTACACCGCAAAGCCTCATTGGTTTCGACGTGAACGTAACTTACGCAAAGCCCTATTCGCGAAACGACTTAAGCAAGCGACGTAAAATTTTCAAAACTCGGCGCGGGAACGACGTCCATACTTAACATTGGCTACGCCTCCTATAGCAGGGGTAACTTTACGCCGGAAAAAGCCCAACGTAAATGACGTAAAAAAATGCGCCGGCCGGACGTACGTTTCTGAATCGGCGTAAATACCTAATTAGCATATTCCTCGCGTAACTATACGAAAGCGCCACCTAGCGGCCAGCGTAAATATTCAGCCTAAAATACGACGGTGTAAGACACTTACGCCGGTCGGATCTTAGGGAAATCTATGCGTAACTGATTCTCGGAATCAGGCGCATAGATACGACGGCCGGACTCAGAGATACGACGGCGTATATGGAGATACGCCGTCGTATCTGAATCCAGGCCTCTGGGGTGCCAAGGTTCGGCATCTGCCCAACCTCTCCCCTTTCATTCGTTGGATTTCAGTTTGTTCAATCATGGAGGCTTAGCAGCACATGTGGGTGTTACCTATGGCAATCTGCATACAGTCTACCTAGGAACGCCCACTCCTCCAGACTGACACCCACCCAATCCAGGCATTTTGATATTTGCTAACTCCTCCCAAGAGCCGGCCCACTGCTTGCATCAGGACTGGGATCTCTTAAAGCTCAGTTCCCACCAAAAGTGAAACTTCCGCTAATGAAAATGCATGGCCGATCGAACGGCGCATGCGCGCGCATGCTCAGAATCACGTTGCAAATACTCCCTAAGATACGTCGGCCCAATGCTTTCGACGTGAACGTAACTTACGCCCAGCCCCATTCACGTACGACTTGCGCAAACGACATAAAATAAGACGCTGTTCCGACGTCCATACCTTAACATGACTTACCCCTGCTTTATGAGGGGTAAACTTACGCCAGACGTAAGCCTTACGTAAACGGCGTAGCTAAATCCGACAGGAGCAAGTACGTTCGGGAATCGGCGTATCTAGGTCATTTGCATATTCGACGCGTAAATCTACGGAAGCGCCCCTTGCGGCCAGCGGAAATATGCACCCCAAGATACGACGGCGTAAGGAGACTTACGTCGGTCGTATCTTGCAAAATTCAGGCGTATCTCAGTTCCTGAATAAGCGCATAGATACGACGGCGCAGTCCTTTCTGAATCCAGGCCAGAATGTCCACCGCAATATTGCAGTCCTGCTATAAGTCGCTGATTGATGCCATTACAAGTAAAAAAAAAAAAAAAATCCATAAAATATCTCCCATAATTTGTAGACGCGATAACTTTTGGCAAACCAATCAATATACGCTTATTGGGATTGTTTTTTTACTATATATATATATATATATATATATATATATATGTATATATATATTTTTAATCTTTGGCTTTAAAAAAAAAAAAATGTTTTATTCCAGCCTGGTCCGGAAGTGAATGTCATGACATCGCTCTGGTCCTCCAAGGCCATAGAGTGGATCAAAAAAGACCCCAGATCTCTTCTTTATTTTTTAAAAGCAAAAGATATAAAAAAAATACAGTATATATATATATTTTTAAATCGAAACATCAAAAATATATATATTTTCTTTTGATTTGAAAATAAAAATAAAAAATTCTTCTAGCCTGGACTCGCTCTGGTCCTCCAAGGCCATAGAGTGGATCAAAGAGTGTTAACTCTTTGATCACCAACAGGAGCAGCCAGCCGCAACGCCAAATCGTTACAGCAAACAGTTTCTTTCCTTTTGGGATAAAGGTTTTGCATAAATAAATAAAAGCTGATCATAGTAAGCACCCCTGTTGTCAGTGGTAAATGGTTTGCCTCATCCCTGTAACTGCTACATCTGCAGGATAGCTTGTGTTTTTAAAAAACAACAGACTTACTGTCAGAATCACCAGCTTAAAGGGGAGGTTCACCCTAAAAACGACTTTCTCTTATTACACTGCCCCCCACATTACAATACAATTATGCCTATTAGGTTTTTTTTGATGCTGTACATACCTTGGTACAGCTAATTCACCCGTGGCTTCCGGGTTGCGAGTCCCGCGGGAGTGGGCGTTCCTTACATGCTGGTGATTGACGTTTTGACAAAAAACAAGCTCCCCCCGTCGCGTAAGCCGCGTCACGATTGGCGAAAAGAGCCAAACGGCGATGCGCAGGCGCAGTATAGCGCCGACTCGCCGTTCGGCTCCTTTCGCCAATCGTGACGCAGCTTACGCGACGGGGGGAGCTCGTTTTTTGTCAAAACGTCAATCACCAGCATGTTAGGAACGCCCACTCCCGCGGGACTCGCAAGCCGGAAGCTACAGGTGAATAGCTGTACGAAGGTATGTACAGCATCAAAAAAAAAATAATAGGCATAATCGTATTGTAATGTGAGGGGCCAGTGTAATAAGAGAAAGTCGTTTTTAGGGTGAACCTCCCCTTTAAAAAGAAAAGAAAGAAAATAAAGCCTAAAAAAGGAAACAAATGCAGCCATCACATCTTACTTACTGGCCTGATCACCAGCTTAAAATAAAGGAAATAAAGTAAAAAATAAATAAATGCAGCCTCCATATGTAAGAATTGGTAAGCTGCAATATAATAAATGTTTGCTTTTGGGTTTACTAGAACCTGCAGTGTGACTATTATTATTATTATACAGGATTTATATAGCGCCAACAGTTTGCGCAGCGCTTTACATCAGGGAAGACAGTACAGTCACAATACGAATCAATACAGGAGGGATCAGAGGGCCCTGCTCGTTAGAGCTTACTATGAAACATAACAGTGCGACTCTGGGGCGCGGGTCGTGCCCACACAGCATGGCACAAGCCTCATCTGCTCCTCAGAGGGTCAGGAGTGGGCACCCCGCAGCGAATACCAGCGTTCTATTCTCTCGCAGAAACTGCCGGCAGACACAGTGCCCTCTCTGTTCCCACACGTCTGTGCCGCGCGGGGGGGACCAGATCACTCGCTTCTGTCTCTTGTCCAAAACGTTCATTCTACAAGCGGAGCTGAATGAATCGGGGGCCGTTCATTAGACGTAAGCTGGCAGGGCAGCCCATCCGTCTCCGCCAGATCACAGACTCTAACACTCGTCATTGAGAGTGCCTCTGATCGCACTGAGCAGCATTTAATTGGCTGTACCTGCCCGTGGCATAGCATGGCAGGATGGTAAGGAGGGGGGGGGGGGTTGTGGAGGGTTAATATGGGTGAATAGTTCTGCTTTTGACCTGCTTTGAGCATCTTCTGCAAAGCTCAGTTATGTTCTGGTTCACATAATATAGATCTCCCCTGCAGCTGCAGCCGTGGAAAGTGCTGACTGGATATTGCCAACGGTGATCATTTCCTTTTCTATGATGAATGCAGCTTTCACCATGTATTTTGTACCATATTTTCTGTGGATAGATGTAGGAAGGGCTACAACCCCAGTGAGCTTTTATTGCTGCCTGTGCGCCACTGCCTATATGTGCAGTGCAGAGCCATTCTTTTTTTTTTTTTAAAGTGTATTTTGTGCGTGTACTCGAGAGAGGAGCCGGACTGCAGGAGTTGGGAGTAGGCAGGCCTCCCCCAGAGGCAATCTGCCACCTTTCTCCATGCCCCGGGTGGCAATGGTGGGTGTGTGAGGGGGTCCTCCCACACAGCCCGCCCTACCTGCTCCGCTTTGAAGCCCAACGGGGCAAGGGAGTGAGAGGATCTAGCCCGCTCAACCAGCCCCGTTAGTCCTTCGCCTCTCTTTTTAGAGACCGCGTGGTCAAAGTGCATGCATGTTAACCCAATTGCGAGTGTGTGTAAGTGTGGTGGTTTTTGTGGGAGGGGGGTGGGCGTACTAAGCGCAGGCTTACCTCGCATAGCACACCCACCGGGAGCCGGGCTGAGACCACCAAACTCAATTCACATGTAGCCGGGACCGGGATCCGAACCCCTAGCTGCAGAGGTGAATGGCTTGTCAGCGCAGTGCCAATCGCGTTGAGCCACCGCAGCTCCCAGAGCCATTCATTGGGAATCGCATCCAATGCATTTTACTGTGGAGCCCAATGCACAACGCTACACAAGTATTGTGGTGCAATGAGTTTTCAAAAGTTGTAATTTTGTTCATCTGTTAGCCTATAACTAAGGCCCGGTTCACACTGGTGCGACAATTGCTCCAACTTTGAGTGCACAAGTTGCATGACCCCCATACAAAAGATTAAAGGGTGCAGCTCCAGCCTCTGGTAGGTCCTTATCTACTGTCAACTTCTGGGAGTGCAGGCAGGGAAAGGGCTTGTAACAGCTCCATAGAAGTCAATAAAGAAGGAAATAAAGAAAATCCCAAGAAACGCATATCACACAAAACACTAGTGTAATGCCGCGTACACATGGTTGGAATTTCCATTTCCAATGGAAAAAGTCAGATATTCCGACCCTGTGTGTGTGCCCCATCTGACTTTTTCCACCGAAATTTCCGACGGAATTAGAGAGCAGGTTCTCAATTTTTCAGACGGAAAAAAAAATCCTATTGGAAAATCCGTTCGTCTGTATGCAATTCCCACGCACTAAAAACCATGCATGCTCAGAATCAAGTCGACGCATGCTCGGAAGCATTGAACTTAAAGCGGAGCTCCACCCTAAAGTGGAACTCCCGCTGATCGGATCCCTCCCCCCCTCCGGTGTCACATTTGACACCTTTCAGGGGGGAGGGGGGTGCAGATACCGGTCTAAAGACAGGTATTTGCACCCACTTCCGGCCACAGTCTACGGGCAGACTGCGGGCATGACGTCACCTCCCGTCCCCCCGTTGTGCTCTGGGAACACTTGGCTCCCAGAGCACAGCGAGAGCCAATCAGCAGGCGCAGCGCAACTCGCGCATGCGCCGTAGGGAACCGCGCAGTGAAGCCGGAGCGCTTCACTTCCTGGTTCCCTCACCGAGGATGTCGTGGGGGGGGGGGGGGCAGCAGAGTGATGAGCGACCGCTCGTCCTCTTCTGCAGACGGCGCTGGACTCCAGGACAGGTAAGTGTTCCGATATTAAAAGTCAGCAGCTGCAGTATTTGTAGCTGCTGACTTTTAATATTTTTTTTTTCGCCGGACATCCTCTTTAATTTTTCTCGGCTCGTCATAGTGTTGTACGTCACCACGTTCCTGACGGTCGGAATTTGGTGTGACCGTTTGTATGCAAGCCAAGCTTGAGCGGAATTCCGTCGGAAAAACCATCCGATTTTTTTTTCCAACGGAAAACCCGTTCGTGTGTACGCGGCATTAGAAGTAGAGGCAGCCTCAGCCTAGACTCCATCCAGGCCATACGCTGACGCAAAACATGCCGGGGGGGCGTGGCCTGGACAGAGTCCGGGCTGAGACTGCTTCTTAGGCCGCGTACACACGGTCGATCCATCTGATGAGAATGGTCCGACGGACCGTTTTCATCGGGTTCACCGCTGAAGCAGACTGATGGTCTGATGTGCGTACACACCATCGTTCCAAAAACCGATCGGGTCAGAACCCGGTGACGTAAAACACAACGACGTGCTGAAAAAAACGAAGTTCAATGCTTCCAAGCATGCGTCGACTTGATTCTGAGCATGCGCGGGTTTTGAACCAATGCTTTTGTGTACTAACCATCGGTTTGGACCTATCGGTCAGCAGTCCATCGGTTCGATTTTAAAGCAAGTTCTCTAATTTTTGTCCGAAGGACAAAAGACCGATGGGGCCGTACACACGGACGGTTTGGACCGATGAAACTGAACTTCGGTCCGTTTTCATCGGTTTGGACCGATGGTGTGTACGCGGCCTTAGAGGTTTTGTGTGATGTGCGGCTCTCTGAATTTTCTTTCTTTTCATCACTTAGTCCAGGCTGTGCCTATAACTTATCTTGGGATGGGCTGGCCCTTTACACAAATGGCCGCATTGACATGGAAAGCACAATCTTTAGCCAGTTAAAGTGGAGTTCCACCCATAAATATAACATTACATCAGTAGTTTTAAAAAAATGTCATTAGTCGTTTAAGAATTTTTTTTTTTTTTTTTTTAGATGCCTTCAAAGTGTTGTTGCTAGGCAGAATAGTTAATCTTACCTCTTCCTGAACCTAGGTGCTTAATGCTTCCTAACCTACACCGCACAGACTCCTGGGAATGTAGTGGGTGTAACTTTCCAGGAGTCTGTGCACTCCCCAGTCTCGAAGAATCATGTGACTTGGACAGTACAGGTGCTGAAACCTGATCTGAAACATATTACACGGCTTGTGCAGCACTGAGCATGTGCGAGATCTGCAAGGCTGAAATCCAGGAAGTCATACAGTCTGGCTTCATGATGCCCACACTTAAGATGGCCCCAGTCAATTTCTATTTTATAAAGTGTCTAAATGCTGTAACAACCTAACAAAACGGACCTTAGTTTACAGACTAACTTTACTAGAATACATTAAGCTTGTGTATTACAGGGGTATTTATATTTAAAAAAGTGAAATTGTGGCCGGAACTCCGCTTTAAGTAACAATTTATCTCATTTTTAGGCACAGACTACCTGATTGCCGGACCAGAAGACAGTCGGACCAACAAACTGATTGTCAACATGAACAGCCTAGTCAAGCCTTGGAAGGCGGTTTGGGCGAAACAAGCCGTTGATTTCATCCGGTCAGGCTGCAAATAGTTATTGACTCTTCTGGGGAGAAGATGGAAGTATCTTCTCTTCCCTTGGCACTTGACTTTAGCAGGACGTCTTGTACAAGCCCAACTCCGGCAGTAGCATAGACTTCACTACAAGAAGGAACTAACTGCGCAGCCTCCACTGGCAAGCTTTGCGTGTCTTGGATAGACAAGCTTCTCGATAGACACCTGTCTCGCATGGCTTGAAATTTCAGTACGTGGTCTGTGGAGCACCAGATGACGCACCTAACTGACTTTTTTTTTTTTAAGTTCCTGTAACCAATAATATCAGGTGCTTTCTGGAAAAGTGCTGGAGGATGTTTATATGTTATCCTGGCTGTTTTGTACCTGGATTTTTCCAAAAAGTTTAACATTTCACATGAAGGAGTTTACAGGTTTGCCAATTAAGGACATCTAAGGACGTTCTTATAGTAGGTCCACCAATCAAAAGGAGATCCAAGGACGTTCTTATAGTAGGTCCACCAATCAAAAGGAGATCCTAGGACGTTCTTATAGTAGGTCCACCAATCAAAAGGAGATCCAAGGACGTCCTTTTAGTAGGTCCACTAAACATAAAGAGGTCCAAGGTCATTCTTATATTAAGTCCACCAATCAAGAAGAGATCCAAGGATGTTCTTATAATAGCTGCGCCAATTAAGAAGAAATCCAAGGGGCATTCTTATAACAGATCCACCAATTGGGAGGAGATCTAAGGATCTTCTACAAGTAGGTCCAGCAATTAAGAGAAGATCTGAAAACATTCTTATAGTAAGTCCACCAATCAAGATGAGATCCAAGAATGTTCTTATAATAGGTCCGCCAATTTAGAGGAAATCCAAAGGACGTTCTTATAACAGGTCCAAGAGGAGATCCAAGGTTTTTCAAATAGTAGGTCTGTTAAATCAATAGAAGATCTGAGAATATTCCTATTGTAGGTCCACCAATCAAAAGGAGGTCCAAGGACGTTCTTATATTAAGAGTCCACCAATCAAGACAAGATCCAAGGATGTTCTTATAATAGGTCCAACAATTAGGAGAAGATCCAAGGATGTTCTACTAGTAGGTCCATCAATCAAGAGAAGATCCAAGAATGTTCCTATAGTAAGTCCACCAATCAAATAGAGATCCAGGGACGTTCTTATAAATAGGTCCACCAATCAAGCCGGGATCCAAGGATGTTCTTATAATAGGTTTGGCAATTAAGAGAAGATCCAAGATGTTCTTTTAGCAGGCTCACCAATCAAAAGGAAATCCAGGGGACGTTATTATAACAGGTCCACCAATCAAGAGAAGATCCAAGGACATTCTAATAACAGGCTGACCAATCAAGAGACGATTCAAGGGATGTTCGTAATATAGGTACAAGAGAAACCAAAATCACGTTGAAATGGAAAGGATGGAATCACTTAAAATGGCAACACATTGAGTTTATATTTTATCTTGCCTTTGGCTTCTCGCAATTGAATGCAGCGCCAAAGTAATGTCCAGCTTTTCCTGAACTGCTTTGTAAATAAAGGTTATGTGTAACCTAGTCTCTATCTGCTGGGATAATGAGTAATATGACATAAAGTGCACTTCTCACAGACAGTGATGACAACCATGGGATGGCACACAAGGCATTATTGCAGATGTAGGTGATGCCACCAAGGCATTGATTGACTGCTGCAACAACTTGCAGCTGGGATCAGAAGGGAGGGGAGTGTATTGGTAGTCCATAGTTTCATTTTTATGAAAAGGCGAACTAACCCTTTAATGCAGAGCTAGCATCAGATATACATTATATTGCCAAAAGTATTGGGACGCCTGCCTTTACACACACTTTAATGGCGTCCCAGTCTTAGTCCGTAGGGTTCAATATTGAGTTGGCCCCGCCCTTTGCAGCTACAACTCTTCTGTGAAGGCCGTCCACAAGGTTTAGGCGTGTGTCTATGGGAATGTTTGACTATTCTTCCAGAAGCACATTTGTGAGGTCAGGCACTGATGTTGGGTGAAAAGGCCTGGCTCAGAGTCTCCACTCAAATTCATCCCAAGGGTGTTCTCTCGGGTTGAGGTCAGGTCTGTGCAGGCCAGTCAAGTTCCTCCACCCCAAACTCACTCACCCTCACTATATTGTCAAAAGTTTTGTGCCACCCCTCCAAATCATTTGGTGGAGGGGGGATTATGGTGTGTGTGTGTGTGTGGGGGGGGGGGGGGGGGGGTTATGGTGTGGGGATGTTTTTCAGGGGTTGGGCTTGGCCTCTTAGTTCCAGTGAAGGGAACTCTTAAGGCATCAGCATACCAAGACATTTTGGACAATTTCATTCTCCCAACGTTGTGGGAAGAGTTTGGGGACGGCCCCTTCCTGTTCCAACATGACTGCCCACCAGTGCACAAAGCAAGGTCCATAAAGACATGGATGAGCGACTTTGGGGTGGAGGAACTTGACTGGCCTCAACTGGGTAGCTCTTTAGCTTCCAGTGCTAAATGGAATGGTAGAAGAATGAAGTAAAGGTAAGTCTATGATACTGGAGGGGATTTAAAGCAAAGGTTTGCTTCAAGAGCACCAACTGTCCACAAGCTTTGTAGAGAATTATTGTGCCTGCTGAATGACTCCCGAGTCTACCGATTCCTTATAGACACCATTAGACCCTTCTGAACTTACAAGCTGCCTCCACAGCATGTACAAATAACACACATATTTAACCGGTTAACACCCGCCGCATGTACATATACGTCCACAGAATGGCTCGTACAGGCAGATGGGCGTACATGTACGCCCCCTCCTTGCCGCGGGTCGGGGGTCCGATGGGGCCCCCCCCCCCCCCCGGTACATGCGCTAACCCGCGGGGAGCGATCCGGGACGACGGCGCGGCTATTCTTTTATAGCCGCTCCGTCGCGATCGCTCCCCGGAGCTGAAGAACGGGGAGAGCCGTATGTAAACACAGCTTCCCCGTGCTTCACTATGGCGGCGTATCGATCGAGTGATCCCTTTTATAGGGAGACTTGATCGATGACGTCAGTCCTACAGCCACACCCCCCCTACAGTTGTAAACACACACTAGGTGAACCCCAACTCCTACAGCGCCCCCTGTGTTTAACTCCCAAACTGCAACTGTCATTTCCACAATAAACAATGCAATTTAAATGCATTTTTTGCTGTGAAAATGACAATGGTCCCAAAAATGTGTCAAAATTGTCCAAAGTGTCCGCCATAATGTCGCAGTCACGAAAAAAATCGCTGATCGCCGCCATTACTAGTAAAAAAAATAATAATAAAACTATCCCCTATTTTGTAAACGCTATACATTTTGCGCAAACCAATCGATAAACGCTTATTGCGATTTTTTTTTACCAAAAATAGGTAGAAGAATACGTATCGGCCTAAACTGACGAAAAACATTTTTTTTATATATTTTTGGGGGATATTTATTATAGCAAAAAGTAAAAAATATTGAATTTTTTTCAAAATTGTCGCTCTATTTTTGTTTATAGCGCAGAAAATAAAAACCGCAGAGGTGATCAAACACCACCAAAAGAAAGCTCTATTTGTGGGGAAAAAAGGACGCCAATTTTGTTTGGGAGCCACGTCGCACGACCGCGCAATTGTCTGTTAAAGCGACGCAGTGCCGAATCGCAAAACCTGGCCTGGGCATTTAGCTGCAAAATGGTCCGGGGCTTAAGTGGTTAAAGTGATTGTAAACTCTTCCATATACCCAGTGGACTGTTATAGAGATGAAACATATCCCCTCCTACATAAGTTGTACCTGTCTATCTGCAGTCTTCTCTTCTTCCATTCAAAGTTCGGGATTTATAAAGCTTGTCAGAGCTCAGAAAACAGGGGGCAGAGAGCTGAAGTTACACTCTGCAGAGCTCAGTGAGGGGAGCTCCGAGAGCTGATTGGAGAGGGGGGGGGGGGGGGCGACATACCCCTTCACACAGGCCACCTACAAAGAAATTAAGGGTCTATCATTTTTATCATAGGTGTATGTTAAATAATATAGACAGAATATCAACCACAAATACAGAAAAAACACATTGTTAAAAACTGAGTTGCAGTTCAGTGAGTAAAACCCTTGTTGGGAAGCACAGAGGTCAGACGTTTCTTGTAGTTGGTGATCAGGTCTCCACCCATCTCAGGAGGGATTTTGGTCTCCTCTCTTCTTTACAGATCTTCTCTAAATCCCTAACGTTTCTTGGCAACCCGAAGTTTCAGCTCCCTCCATAAATTTTCATTGCTTCTCCTCACTTCTTGACCTGGTTGGGGGTCTGAATCGGTCATATGTATTGCTAAGGAAAGGGCACTGGAACCCCTTTATTTATTTTTTTATACATTTATTTTATCTTATTGATAGCATCCAACAGCATGGTGGTGGTATAGAGGAAAGTCCGAGTAGTAGGCTGGCAGCCACTGCACACCGAAGGTTTTCCACGATCACTTTGGGTTGTGATAGGGGATCGAGGAATCTGGAACTGAAGCACCACAATATTCAAGTCCAAATACAAGTTTAATCCAGCGATAGATTGTTTATAAAGTCAACGCGTTTTAGGGGGCTGTAACTCTTCATCAGGACTTAAAGGGGTTGTAAAGGTAATTTTTCCCCCCCTAAATATCTTCCTTTACCTTAGTGCAGTCCTCCTTCACTTACCTCATCCTTCCATTTTGCTTTTAAATGTCCTTATTTCTTCTGAGAAATCCTCACTTCCTGTTCTTCTGTCTGTAACTCCACACAGTAATGCAAGTCTTTCTCCCTGGTGTGGAGTGTCGTGCTCGCCCCCTCCCTTGGACTACAGGAGAGTCAGGACGCTCACTAACACAGCTCCTTTCTCTATCTGCAA
Source organism: Rana temporaria (assembly GCF_905171775.1). Classification (NCBI taxonomy): domain Eukaryota; kingdom Metazoa; phylum Chordata; class Amphibia; order Anura; family Ranidae; genus Rana; species Rana temporaria. The sequence continues at coordinate 11,252,115 of NC_053495.1, read as the reverse complement.
CGTAGAGCGCGTCCTGACTCTCCTGTAGACCAAGGGAGGGGGGCGAGCACGACACTCCACACCAGGGAGAAAGCCTTGCATTACTGTGTGGAGTTACAGACAGAAGAACAGGAAGTGAGGATTTCTCAGAAGAAATAAGGACATATAAAAGAAAAATGGAAGGATGAGGTGAGTGAAGGAGGACTGCGCTAAGGTAAAGGAAGCTATTTAGGGGGGAAAAAAAATGGTACCTTTACAACCCCTTTAAGTGACGAAACCATGTATGAATCTGGTGCAGCTGTGCTTTGTAACCAATCAGCTTCCAGGTTTTATTGTCAAAGACTAAGACCCCCTTTCACACTGAGGAGTTTTTCAGGCGGTACAGCGCTAAAAAAAGCGCTGCTATACCGCCTGAAAAACTCCTGCCCAGCAATCTCAATGTGAAAGCCCGAGAGCTTTCACACTGAGGCAATGCGCTGGCAGGAGAGAAAAAAATCTCCTGCAAGCAGCATCTTTGGAGCGGTATGTCTGGGGACCCTCAGACCCCTTTCACACGGGGCAGTGGAAGTGCGGTGGTGGTATAGCGGCGCAATTTTTAGCAAAAGGTTAATACCGCCGGCAATGCGCCTCTGCAGAGGAGTGGTAAACACCCTGCTCCTCTCACCGCTCCAAAGATGCTGCTTGAAGGAGATTTTTTTCCTCCTGCCAGCGCATCGCCTCAGTGTGAAAGCCCTCGGGCTTTCACATTGAGAATGCTGGGGCAGGATTTTTTCAGGCGTTATTTATGCGCTATTTTTAGCGCTAAAACGCCTGAAATACGCCCCAGTGTGAAATGGACCTAAATTTAATCTACCGTATTTTCCGGCGTATAAGGCGTCTTTTTAACCCCTGAAATTCTTCTTAAAAGTCGGGGGTCGTCTTATACGCCGGTAACCTAACATGCAGACCGCGGCCGTCCATTTTTCAAAAGCCGCGCCTCCTCTTTCTGCTGTTCCGTGATAGGCAGAACACTCGGCTTCCCAGGAGACATTGTGTTCAGTGTTCCGCCTATCACGGAGGCCCTCTTGTCAGAGACCGAGGACGAGAGGGCCTCCGTGATAGGCGGAACACTGAACACAGTACACAGTGTCTCCTGGGAAGCCGAGTGTTCCGCCTATCACGGAACAGCAGAAGAAGGAGGCGCGGCTTTTGAAAAAAATGGACTGCCGCGGTCTGACAGATACTGCATGTCTTAGGATAAGGTAAGGGATCGTCAAGACATACAGTGAGGCATGAAATGGGGCACAGTGAGTCTGGCATGTAATGGCACAGTGAGGCATGTAGTGGCACAGTCTGGCTTGTAACGGTGGCACAGTCTGGCATGTAACGGTGGCACAGTCTGGCATGTAACGGTGGCACAGTCTGGCATGATTAGTAGGAAGGGGGTCATCTTATACAGCAAGTATATCCCAAAACCAACATTTTAGCTGGAAAATTAGGGGGTCGTCTTATACGGCGGCAAATACGGTAAATAAATGAACTCCTTACAAAAAAAAATGTAATGTATAATAAATAAAAGTGGATGAAAAAGCTGAAAAAACGTAACAAAAAAAAAAAAAAAGCTGAAAAACCGCTGTCCAAACACGCTAAATAATGCCTATACAAACATCCAAAAAAAAAAGAAAAGCCAGAATAAATACTCCAAAACACAACCCTCAGCTGTGAATGCAGCCTTTGGCAATAAGTCGCATCAAAGTACTGCAGGCACCTTTTAAAGTGGAGTTCCACCCATAATTATAACATTACATCAGTAGTTTTAAAAAAATGACAATTTTTTTTTTTTTTAGATGCCTTCAAAGTGTTGTTGCTAGGCAGAATAGTTAATCTTCCCCACTTCCTGCACCTAGGTGCTTAATGCTTCCTAACCTATACTGCACAGACTCCTGGGAATGTAGTGGGTGTAACTTTCCAGGAGTCTGTGCATTCCCCAGTCTCAAAGAATCATGTGACTTGGACAGCACAGGTGCTGAAACCTGATCTGACACTGCTTGTGCAGCACTGAGCATGTGCGAGATTTTCAAGGCTGAAATCCAGGAAGTCATACAGTCTGGCTTCATGATGCCCACACTTAAGATGGCCCCAGTCAATTTCTATTTTATAAAGTGTCTAAATGCTGTAACAACCTAACAAAACGGACCTTAGTTTACAGACTAACTTTACTAGAATACATTAAGCTTGTGTATTACAGGGGTATTTATATTTAAAAAGTGAAATTGTGGCCGGAACTCCGCTTTAAGTTGCACAGATGTGAACGGGTGCCATTGAAAACAATGGACCGCGGCTTGTCCTGCCACTTTGTGTCCAAAGTCGCATGACAAGTGTGAACGGAGCCTGAAGGATAAATTCACTACAGTCTGATTTTTGCACTATAAACACAACTGTAGGTTTTCAGTGTAAGAATCGCACATAAAAAAACACACAGATTTAGACGTTTTGCAACAAAAAGGTAAAAAGGTTTTAATTTTTTTTTTTTTTTCAAGTAGCACACCGGATCACACAGCGTACCGGGCAGAGTGTTGGCTGATTGATTCAGTGCAGTCTGGAGGAGAGAGGCAACGGTGGACACATCGGGTTTCAGGCACAGACAGTACAGGATAGTGAATGTTCTGATTTCGAACGTCTTCTGCTCAGCCTTGGCATGACAAAAGGAGGAAAGAATCATCGGGTCCTTCGAGGGCGGAGTCCACCAAAAGCCTGCAATTCACTTTTTGGTAGAGACGAATTACCCGGAGACTTTGAAAATCTCTGATGGGCCCTGCTGGGGTGGGGGAGGTATCTGTGCTCGTGTTCCTGGGTGTGGACACCTGCCACGGCCTTTGGGGGGAGCCCTATTCTCCCCCCTTTTTGGATTCTGAACTTACTTTATAAGAAGGAATATATATATATATATCAGTGATGGCGAACCTTGGCACCCCAGATGTTTTGGAACTACATTTCCCATGATGCTCCACTACACTGCAGAGTGCATGAGCATCATGGGAAGTGTAGTTCCAAAACATCTGGGGTGCTAAGGTTCTCCCTAACTGATATATATCAAGAGGAGTGAGACTGTGGAAGGAGGGGAAAGGGGTGTACACCCTACTGGCATGCTCCAAACATAATGTGAACTTCTGCTGGACTTCTAGGGTAGAAACATGGAGGATGCCATTGCCGGTGGGTTCTTATAGGTCAGTGATGGCAAACCTTGGCACCCCAGATGTTTTGGAACTACATTTCCCATGATGCTCATGCACTCCGCAGTGTAGTGGAGCATCATGGGAAATGTATTTCCAAAACATCCGGGATGCCAAGGTTCTCCATCACTGTTATAGACCAGTTAACTTTTTCGGTTTAAATCAAACAAAATACATTCCAGGTGCAACAAGAACAAAAAGGCGTGAAAAGTATTATACAGCGGAACCGCGGATTACGAGCATAATCCGTTCCAGGAGAATGCTCGTAATCCAAAGTACCGTATTTATCGGCGTATACCGCGCACTATTTTGCCCTGAAAATCAGGGCAAAATCGTGGGTGCGCGATATACGCCAATACCCGCTTTCCCGCCACGAGTTTGAATACTGCGCCGGCATATACCGAGCGCAGTACACTCGTGTATCTTCGGGCAGTCTCGGCGCCTCTCGTACTGACGTCCTGAGCGTACAGGACGTCAGCGTGAGTGTTGCCGAGCCTGCCCGACGATACACGAGTGTACTGGGCTCGGTATATGTCGGCGCAGTATTCAAACTCGGCGCGGGAAACGAGCGGGGAGGACGCCGCAGAAGGACGCCAGACCCGACGAAGAGGACACCCGAAGCCGCAGATGGACGCCGGACCCAACGAGGCCGACGCGCAAAACTGTAAGTACAAAACATCTTTTTTTCCACAGGAATTCGGGCAACTTTAGGGGTGCGCACTATACGCGTTCCGCGCTATACCCCGATAAATAGTGTACTCGCATATCAAAGCGAGTTTCCCCATTGAAGCCAATGGAAACGAAAATAATTAGTTCTGCATTCACACCAATGGCATGCAATACCGCATGCGGCCAGAGGCTGGGGGGGAATCGCCAGAGAGCCTCGGAAACAGCCAGAAAGGCCAGAGGATCTCGGGAACGTAGTATTTCCGAACGGTGCCATTCGGCTCCGCTTCGGCACCCCCTCGCCTCAGGCCAAACGCGGTACTGCACGCCGCTTTGGCCTGAATCCTGCTAGTTTCGCGAGACAACACTCGCAAACCGAGTCAGGATTGTTCCAAATACAGCGGTCGTATTACGAAACGCTCGTTAGCCGCGTTACTGTAGTTCCTTTTCTTTAGACGCCAGCCACAGCGTAGATAGAAAAGTCTGTCTCCTGCCAGCATGCTGCAGAGAAGGACCCTCGATCCCTGTGGGGAAGCAGCGGTCCCTCTGCACAAATCAGACATGCCTACTGCTGAGTCACACCAATAGGTCTACAATCAGTAAAGCACACGCTTCCTGCTGATTGGAGGACTCAGTAGACAGTGGGGGGTTATTTACTAAATCTGGTACAGCTCTAAATATAAAAACCAATCAGCTTCCAGGATTTTTGGTCAAAGATTAACTGAAGAAGCTGAAGTTAGAAGCCGATTGGCTAAAATTGCACAGCTGCAGTGAGATTTTGCACTCTCCAGTTTTAGTTATTCAAGCCCAGTGTGTTGGACAACTGCAGAGAAACCACTGCTTCCATATAGAGCAGGGGAAGGCAACCTCGGCCCTCCAGCTGTTTTGAAGCTACAAGTCCCATGTGACATTGCAAGACCCCCGACAATCACAGGCAGGACTCCTAGAGGCCCGAGGCATGATGGGATTTGTAGTTTCACCACAGCTGGAGGGCGGAGGTTGCCTAACCCTGGAGCATGAGTCCAACTCTGAAGCTGCTGGCAGAGGACAGGCTTTTCTACTCAGGCTGTGGCTACTTTAAAGCCCAACTCCAGGAAAAAGCATTTCTCCCTGTGCCCACACTGCATGGGTGAACTACTATTTTTTTTTTCTAGGGTTGGGCACACAGTTCATACTTCCCTGACCCACCGATCCTCCACAGCCCATTGGTAGACTGTTCCCGTCTATGGAGTGTGACGACGTCAGGAACAGTCCATTTTCAAGACTACTGGAGCGCAGGGGTGGTGCTGTACTGGTCTTGTGCTGGGAGGATTGGCGGGTCATCTCCACTGTTCTCTCCCTAGAACAAAAAAGAGCAGTTGACCCACCGAAAGCAAGGGACCTTCTCTGCAGCATGCTGGCTGGAGACAGGCATTTCTACTCAAGCTGTGTCTGCTTTAGAGCCCAACGCCGAGAAAAAAAAGTCCCCATGCCATGGGGCTGTGCCCGCACTGCATGGGTGAACTGCCAATTTTTTCTAGGGGTGACCACACAGTTGATACTTACCTGATCTGCCTAACCTCCAGAAAACTGCGCCCCCCCACGGTTCAGTGGACTGTTCCTGACGTCATAACGCTCTGTAGACAGGAACAGTCCATTTTCAAGACCGCTGGAGCGCAGGGTTGCCAGACTTTTGATTTTTTTTTTTAATCAGTGATTATGTTCCCCACAGAAAGCAAGTGAACTTCCCTGCAGCATGCTGGCAGGGCTCAGGCTCTTTTACCTAGGCTGTGGCTGTTTTCTAAAGTAAAGAAACTAAGACTTTGCACGCCCCTTTTTATTTTTGCACCTTTTGAAACGTTCTGCGCTTGTCCTGTTTTTTTTTTCCTACAGCAGCAGGTCCATCTACAGCAAGTGTGCGCAACCTGTGGCCCACCAGCTGTTGAGGAACAACACGTCCCATGAGGCATTGCAAGGCTGACGGTTGCATAACCTCCAAAGGCAGAGGCATGATGGGAGTTGTAGTTCTGAAACAGCTGGGGGGGGGGGGGGGGGGGGACGACGACACAGGTTGAGCACCCATCATCTACAGCGAGGATCTCCAAACTACGGCCCTCCAGCTGTTGCAATGCCTCATGGGACGTGTAGTTCCGCAACAGCTGGAGGGCCGTAGTTTGGAGATCCTCGCTGTAGATGATGGGTGCTCAACCTGTCTCCCCCCCCAAACTGTTTCAGAACTACAAGTCCCATTATGCCTTTGGAGGTCATGCAACTGTCAGCCTTGCAATGCCTCATGGGACGTGAAGTTCCGCAAGGCTGACAGTTGCATGACCTCCAAAGGCAGAGGCATGATGGGACTTGTAGTTCTGAAACAGCTTGGGGGGGGGGGGGGGGACAAGTTGAGCACCCATCATCTACAGCGAGGATCTCCAAACTACGGCCCTCCGGCTGTTGCGGAACTACACGTCCCATGAGGCATTGCAAGGCTGACAGTTGCATGACTCCCAAAGGCAGAGGCATGATGGGACTTGTAGTTCTGAAACAGCTTGGGGGGGGGGGGGGGCGACAGGTTGAGCACCCATGATCTACAGCAAGGATCTCCAAACTATGGTCCTCCAGCTGTTGCGGAACTATGAGGCATTGCAAAACTCTGAACTAGGCATGATGGGAATTGTAGTTCCTGAACAACTGAAGGGCCGTAATTGAGAGACCCCTGATCTACAGCATACAAACCTGCACACTGCCCAGAGACGAGCATGCATGATTAAGCGCCAGCTGTTGCGGAGCTACACGTCCCATGAGGCATTGCAAGGCTGACAGTTGCATGACTCCCAAAGGCAGAGGCATGATGGGACTTGTAGTTCTGAAACAGCTTGGGGGGGGGGTGGACAGGTTGAGCACCCATCATCTACAGCAAGTATCCCCAAACTATGGCCCTCCAGCTGTTGCGGAACAACACGTCCCATGAGACATTGCAAGGCTGACAGTTGCATGACCTCCAAAGGCAGAGGCATGATGGGACTTATAGTTCTGAAACAGCTTGTGGGGGGGGGGGGGGGAGAGATTGAGCACCCATGATCTACAGCAAGGATATCCAAACTATGGTCCTCCAGCTGTTGCGGAACTGTGAGGCATTGCAAAACTCTGAACTAGGCATGATGGGAATTGTAGTTCCTGAACAACTGAAGGGCCATAATTGAGAGACCCCCTGATCTACAGCATACAGACCTGCACACTGCCCAGAGACGAGCATGCGTGATTAAGCGCCAATTGTTCTTTCACAATCATCTTGATTCTAGGGAACAGGAGGGGACAGTACCAGCTCAGCCACAGCTTGTGGTTCTCGAACGACACAAGCCAATGAAGAAACTTTAGAACGTTTAACTCGTGTTTCACAACATTTTACGTCAAACGTACTTCCAGCCTTTAGGTGAATCAGAAACGAAAGGAAACAACATTGTGTACATTTGTCTGGAGGTGCGATTTCGGAGATCGCAGAGTTCCGATAGGAAATCATAGTGACCCGTAGATAAGGTAGTAGTAGAGCGGTAGCACAGCTTCCCTTCCCGTTTTGTGGTCCGCAGAACAGTGGGAGGCAAAAGGATCGGAAACGGGAGGACTCCGCCTCCTCTCCGCCATTAGCTGGACGCTTTGCCTTCCGCAGCCTCCGCTGTTGCTGCCTCCGGCTCTGTTGCCTGCTTGTCTTTGCTGTTCTCCTCCTCCTCCTCGCCCCCCTGCTGGTCTTTGCTGCTCTTCTCCTCCTCGCCCCCCTGCTGGTCTTTGCTGCTCTCCTGCTCTTCGCCCTGCTTGTCTTTGCTGCGCTCCTCCTCCTCGTCGTCCTCCTGCGGGTAGAGGTCGGGGAATTTCTGCATGCACTCCTGCATGGCCCGGAACTGGTCTAGGCAATCTGAGCCCTTCACCTCCTCCTGGCTGTAGTGGAAGCAGGAGAAGGCCGATTTGAACTGTTCCCCGCACGGCCCGCTGGCCATCCCTCCCAGGCAAGGGCAGCCCCAATTGATGTCTCCATTAGGCAAAATCAAACCTGTATGAAAAAAAAAAAAAAAAAAAAAAAAAAGAAAAAAAAAAAGGAAAGCATTAATAGGGTTTACAACTTCCAAGAGAACATGTCACCCACACACCTGAACTAACAGGACGCTGATGGCCAGCATCATTCAAGCCACTTCCTCTGAGCCCAGACTGTGATTGGACAGTAAAAGGAAAAGCAGCACCGTCAAGCGCTAACACTGCCACTCTTCTCTCTCCTCCTATCAGCATACCCCAAGCCATGCTGGACCTGCCTACAAGCTGTGACTGGACAGAAAAAGAAGCAGCAGCACAGCGATGAGCTCATCGCTATCACTCTGCTCTCTCCTATCAGAGAACCCCAAGCCAGAGCACCATACCTCCTGCTCCTTGAACTTTGACTGATACCTCTGCCCGTTGAATAGATCTAAGTGAGTAAATTAACGATTCTGTTGTTTTTCTCCCACCTTTCTCTGTGCGTTTTTATGAAAATGCTCAATGTGTACCAGCTACCAAAGTTTTGTAAAATGATGTACCGGGCGATGTTCGCCTAGGATGTGTGTTTCTTGTATTGTCTGTTTTGTTTGTACAAAAATTTCAAAATAAAAATTTACCTTTAAAAAAAAGAGAGCCCCAAGCCATCCTGGACCTGCCCACAAGCTGTAACTGGACAGTAAAAGAAGAAGCAGCACAGTGATGAGCGGTCACTCTGCGCTCTTGACCTATCAGCATATGAACTGATTAGCTGCTTTTACTGCTTCTTCCCCTAACTCCAGCCCTGCTGTACAGGGACTGCAAAAGGCCGATACCAGGTCACTGCTCGTATTTATGTATTATTGAATAAAGAGCTGTATTAAAGCAGCTGTAAACCCAGTGAAGTGACTGACCTCAGGTGATACAGAGGTGAAACAAATCCTCCTACACAAGTTATATTTGTTTATCTGCAGTCTTCTCTTCCGCCTCTCAAAAACTAGGATTTATAGTTCGAGCTTTCAGAAAACAGGAGGGCAAAGAGCTGAAATTACACTCTGCAGAGCTCAGTGAGGAGACCGCTGAGAGCCAATTGGAAGGGAGGAATAGAAGGGAAGGGACACCCCAAAACACAGGAACAGAGTTGAGGCAGTCAATCACAGGCTGTGTGTTGGAGCTCCATCACCGGTCACCATTTTTCTCTTGGTGTCAGGAAAACTAGTCAGAAGTGATTCAAGCTGATAGAAGAGGAAGGAGGCAGAAGACAGAAATTACACTTATTGCTGTGGATTGAGACAATTACACACTATAGAGGGATATGCTTTGTTCATATTTCAGGTCTGAAGTTTACAAATACTTTACATTTTTAGCCTGCAGTGGCACTGTTACCGAACCAGTACTATTTGATACCCACATCACCCAGGTACCCACCTATATCATGGACACTACATTAAATAGCATTGGCCTCACTGATGGCCGTGGCACAGTGCCAGTGCACATCTAGTATCCCCCCCGTTGACCTAAAGATCAGAACCTCCACGAGGTCACCGCACAGCCCCGCCCACATTATCCATCCCCTGCTGGGGTGGGCGGATGACGCTGTACATACCGTGCCCTGCGATGCCCCAGAGTAATTCCCAGCGACCTGCTGTTAAGGTTGCCGGTGACATAATGCCCGGCTCCCTGCACAAAGCTCCCTGGAATGCCGGGCCATGTTTTCTATTTTTTCTTTTCGAGGTCAGTGGCAGCATTAGACAATGTCTTCCACCCCGCTGCCCCCCCCCCCCCACCCCCTGGTACAAGTGACAGGCGGGATGAATCCGACTATTCACATCTCTCAGCCAGCTGCTGCCCGCTTGTGACACCAGGCTTTTCAGACGCAGTCAGAAGTGGCAGACGAATCAATGAGAGATGGCATTAACTCTGCGGAAGCCGGCCCTGGCATCGGAGGCGGCGGGCTCCTACCAACGCACAACAATTAACAGTAAAATGATAACATTGTGTCCCTCGGGATCTGTGTGTACACCCTCCGAGCTCCGCACATCCTGCTACTGTCACTTCATACCTTGTCAGTGGGACCAGAACTATTAAAGATGAACTCCAATCAGATAGAAGAGACTCTGGAATCATTCGTACATCACTTAGGACTTTCTGAATGCTGGAAACTCGACAGCTAGTAACCGAGGTGTAAAAACGACAGTTTTGCTGCTTTCTTTTATACCGTGTTAATGAGCGTTTGCGTTTAGAATAGTTTTTTAAATATAATCTCAGGAGACCCTCCCAAATGTCCACAATGCATGAAAAACAAGTACGATATACTATTTCAGCCATTCTGAAGAGAAGAGAGCAGTGCACTTTCACTATGGATCCCCTCTCCTCCCCCCCCCCTTCCCCCCTCTCTCTCTCCCCCCCCTCCCTCCCTTTCCCCTCTCTCCCCCCTCCCTTTCCCTCTCTCCTTCCCTTACCTACACACCCCCACTCTATCTCCTCTCTTTCCTTCTCTCCCTATCCCCTCCCCTACACACACCCCCCACTCTCTCTCCTCTCTTTCTTTCCCTCTCCTTACTTCTCTTTCCCTCCTTCCTTCTCTCCCTATCCCCTCCCTCTCCTTCCTTCCCTTTCTCCTCTATTTCTCTCCCCCCTCCTCTCATTCTCTCCCCTTCCTTCCATCTCTCTACCTCCCTCCCTCTCTCTCCCTCCCACCATCTCTCTCTCCCTTCCTCCCACCCACCCACCCACTCACTCTCTCTCCCCCTCCCTACCACCCACCATCTCTCTCTCCCCCTCCCTACCACCCACCATCTCTCTCTCCCCCTCCCTACCACTCCCCCACCCACCATCTCTCTCTCCCCCTCCATCTCTCTCTCCAACCTCCCACCCACCCACCATCTCTCTTCCCCCCTCCCTCTTCCCCCCCATCCCTTCATCCTTCCCCCCCCCTCATCCTCCCCCCCCCCCCATCATCCCTTCCCTCCTCCCCCCCCCCTTCATCCCAACCATCTCTCTCCCCTTCCCTCCCTCCAACCATCTCTCTCTCTCCCCTTCCCTCCCTCCAACCATCTCTCTCTCTCCCCTTCCCTCCCTCCAACCATCTCTCTCTCTCCCCTTCCCTCCCTCCAACCATCTCTCTCTCTCCCCTTCCCTCCCTCCAACCATCTCTCTCTCCCCTTCCCTCCCTCCAACCATCTCTCTCTCTCCCCTTCCCTCCCTCCCTCCCTCCAACCATCTCTCTCTCTCTCCCCTTCCCTCCCTCCCTCCAACCATCTCTCTCTCTCCCCTTCCCTCCCTCCCTCCAACCATCTCTCTCTCTCCCCTTCCCTCCCTCCAACCATCTCTCTCTCTCTCCCCTTCCCTCCCTCCAACCATCTCTCTCTCTCCCCTTCCCTCCCTCCAACCATCTCTCTCTCTCCCCTTCCCTCCCTCCAACCATCTCTCTCTCTCCCCTTCCCTCCCTCCAACCATCTCTCTCTCTCTCCCCTTCCCTCCCTCCAACCATCTCTCTCTCTCTCTCTCTCCCCTTCCCTCCCTCCAACCATCTCTCTCTCTCTCTCTCCCCTTCCCTCCCTCCAACCATCTCTCTCTCTCTCTCTCCCCTTCCCTCCCTCCAACCATCTCTCTCTCTCTCTCTCCCCTTCCCTCCCTCCAACCATCTCTCTCTCTCTCTCCCCTTCCCTCCCTCCAACCATCTCTCTCTCTCTCCCCTTCCCTCCCTCCAACCATCTCTCTCTCTCTCCCCTTCCCTCCCTCCAACCATCTCTCTCTCTCCCCCTCCCTCCAACCATCTCTCTCTCTCCCCTTCCCTCCAACCATCTCTCTCTCTCCCCTTCCCTCCAACCATCTCTCTCTCTCCCCTTCCCTCCCTCCAACCATCTCTCTCTCTCCCCTTCCCTCCCTCCAACCATCTCTCTCTCTCTCTCCCCTTCCCTCCCTCCAACCATCTCTCTCTCTCTCTCCCCTTCCCTCCCTCCAACCATCTCTCTCTCTCTCTCCCCTTCCCTCCCTCCAACCATCTCTCTCTCTCTCTCCCCTTCCCTCCCTCCAACCATCTCTCTCTCTCTCTCCCCTTCCCTCCCTCCAACCATCTCTCTCTCTCTCTCCCCTTCCCTCCCTCCAACCATCTCTCTCTCTCTCTCCCCTTCCCTCCCTCCAACCATCTCTCTCTCTCTCTCCCCTTCCCTCCCTCCAACCATCTCTCTTTCTCTCTCCCCTTCCCTCCCTCCAACCATCTCTCTCTCTCTCTCCCCTTCCCTCCCTCCAACCATCTCTCTCTCTCTCTCCCCTTCCCTCCCTCCAACCATCTCTCTCTCTCTCCCCTTCCCTCCCTCCAACCATCTCTCTCTCTCTCCCCTTCCCTCCCTCCAACCATCTCTCTCTCTCTCCCCTTCCCTCCCTCCAACCATCTCTCTCTCTCTCCCCTTCCCTCCCTCCAACCATCTCTCTCTCTCTCCCCTTCCCTCCCTCCAACCATCTCTCTCTCTCTCCCCTTCCCTCCCTCCAACCATCTCTCTCTCTCTCCCCTTCCCTCCCTCCAACCATCTCTCTCTCTCTCCCCTTCCCTTCCTCCAACCATCTCTCTCTCTCTCCCCTTCCCTTCCTCCAACCATCTCTCTCTCCCCTTCCCTTCCTCCAACCATCTCTCCCCCCTTCCCTCCCACCCACCATCTCTCACCCCCCTCCCCTCTTTCCCACCATCTCCCCCCCCTCTTTCCCACCATCTCCCCCCCCCTCTTTCCCACCATCTCCCCCCCCCCTCTTTCCCACCATCTCCCCCCCCCCTCTTTCCCACCATCTCCCCCCCCCTCTTTCCCACCATCTCCCCCCCCCCTCTTTCCCACCATCTCCCCCCCCCTCTTTCCCACCATCTCCCCCCCCCCCCTCTTTCCCACCATCCCCCCCCCCTCTTTCCCACCATCCCCCCCCCCTCTTTCCCACCATCCCCCCCCCCCTCTTTCCCACCATCTCCCCCCCCCCTCTTTCCCACCATCTCCCCCCCCCCCCTCTTTCCCACCATCTCCCCCCCCCCCCTCTTTCCCACCATCTCCCCCCCCCCCTCTTTCCCACCATCTCCCCCCCCCCCCTCTTTCCCACCATCTCCCCCCCCCCCCTCTTTCCCACCATCTCCCCCCCCCCCTCTTTCCCACCATCTCCCCCCCCCTCTTTCCCACCATCTCCCCCCCCCCCTCTTTCCCACCATCTCCCCCCCCTCTTTCCCACCATCTCCCCCCCCCTCTTCCCCACCATCTCCCCCCCCCTCTTTCCCCCCATCTCCCCCCCCCTCTTTCCCACCATCTCCCCCCCCCTCTTTCCCACCATCTCTTACTCCCTCCATCTCTCTCCCCCCCATCTCTCCCTCCCTCCCTCCATCTCTCCCCCACTATACAGAACTGTGCAGGGGGATTTTTTGGAAAAATCTTTCAGAATCTGAACGTACACTTTCCATAAAATACATCTAATATATAGATATGCGTTGTGCAGGACTACTGTTTGGATTTGGACTGAGTCAAGAACCGTAGAATCCAAGGCCATAACATCCTGTGCCCGTAGCTCCTCCCCCTTTAATGAACACGTACAGATAATCCGCGGGTACGTGCTTCCCATACCAGGACATGCATAGAGACATCGCTGACTCGGCATGCTGGGATAATCAGTTTTTTGGATGAGCGTCCATTTGAAATTTAACCCCCTGAACTGGACTGAATTCTTACAGGAGAACCGCTCCCTGAAGTTGAGGCAGAAGGGACCAATGAATTAATTTATAATCTGGTAGCAACGCCAAAGTCTGAGATCTGCATTCCGTGGACCGCAACACCCCTGGACTGAAAAAGCGTGTTAACGCTGCCCCCTGGAGGCAAAGGCAGGGAACGGAAATGAAAATGGTAAAGTCTGCAACACAATGGGGGAGATTTACTAAAACTGTCAGCTTCTAACAGCTTGTTCAATAAAGCTTTGACAATAAAACCTGGAAGCTGATTGGTTTCTATGCAGAGCTACACCAGATTTTGCGCTCTCCAGTTTTAGTAAATCAACCTCAGTGATTGATCCGAACAGCTGAATGAAGAATTGTTATGTATTTATAGAGAACCAGCATATGTAGTGCTCAACAAAGTACAAACAATACCACCCTGCACATATATTTTAATGGACCATAAAAAAATGGATGCCAAGCAACATGGTAGACAAGCTGGAAGACAACGGTTGTAAAAATAATTTACTTAACCATAAACATAGCAGTGGAAGGGTTAAAGCTGAAGTGTAAAGTACAGCATATAATACCTTCCCTTGTCCCCCTCGCCCCCAAAGTATCTTGCAATTAGTGTTCGGAGGATACCCAACATTTTATGTTCACAAAAACTCTTAAACCACTTTAAAGCAGAACTGCAGGCAAACCATATATGGGAGCTGCTGACCCCTGTAAAGGTCTTCTTAAATGAAAAGAATACATCCCCGGCATCCCTCCAGATGTCCACACTCCTCCCTGCTGGTCGCTGCAGATTTTAGCTGTGCAATCTGCTGAAGGTAAGCCTAGGGTTCAGTTTTAAGAGAAACCCCGCCCCAAAAAACTGAACTATTTATAATCAGTCCTGGCCTCTGAGGGAGATTTCAGTGTAACATTCCTACCACAGTCAGTCATACACAGCAATAGTTTTGCTTGATTGGTGGAAACTAGAACACTCCGTGGCAATTTAGGCAAACTCCTCCTATTTTTCACTCTTGAAAGACCCGATGGCTACTCTCTCCAGCAGACAATGTCTCCTTTCTTCTTGCTCTCCTGTGCCCTGACTGCACGGGCTGATGTCAGGTATGTGGGTGCCCTCTGTGTCCATTATTGTTGGGGTGTGCTGTGGGAGGAAGGGTGCCCCGTTGCTGGGTGTCAGGCCCCGTGGCGGGCGTCAGCGGGAAGAAGAGTGCCCCTACGGCGGGCGTCAGCGGGAAGAAGAGTGCCCCTACGGCGGGCGTCAGCGGGAAGAAGAGTGCCCCTACGGCGGGCGTCAGCAGGAAGAAGAGTGCCCCTACGGCGGGTGTCAGCGGGAAGAAGAGTGCCCCATTGTGGGCGTCAATGGGCCCCATTTTTGGTATTAATGCCCCAAGGGCTAGATAAAGGCAAGCAAAGGGCCATATCCAGCCCCTGAGCTGCTGCAGATCTAAACCATGGCCTGGATAAATGAGAACCTTCAGAGAGAGCCCACACACCCCCATACTGCACTCAGACTCACTCACCATGATCTTCATAGGGATCGTTGGGGTCATCTGCTATCAGCTCTGCGCTGCTTGGGGTGTCATGATCTTCTTTGGTTACAAAAATAATTTTGTCCTTTCCTAAAAGAGATCAGAAAAAAAATCTAATTACATTTTAGAAGGCATTTCCATGGGCATATCTGAGTACGGAGCGATGTGTGCCAAGATGGGTATTCAGTGACAACTGTGAACAGACTCAGAAGCATTTTATAAACTATGGGGTCCATTTATGAAGAAAAAAAAAAAAAATTGCAGACAAAATAAAAAAGAGTGCAATAACACTAAATATATAAAGCAAATACAATAAATCTGTGTATCATGTGAGATACAAGTGCTGACAATCCACAGTGCAGACTTTAAAAACTTCAGTGTTCCAACACCACATATGCACACCACCTGCTACCAGATCATTAGAACCCCTAATCATATGGCCACTAGATGGCGCCAAAGAGCATAGGAAATACAGGGGTGTTTTGGTTACATTTATATGTTAAAGGGGTGGTTCACCCTAAAAACTACTTTTTTTTTATTAGACTGGCCCCCCACATTACAATACGATTAAGGCTATTGTTTTTTTTTTCATGCTGTACATACCTTCGTACAGCTATTCACCAGCGGCATCCGGGTTGCGAGTCCCGCGGGAGTGGGCGTTCCTAACATGTCTGTGATTGACATTTTGACCAAAAACGAGCTCCCCCCCGTCGCGCAAGCCGCGTCACAGTTGGCGAAAGGAGCCGAACGGCGAGTCGGCGCTATACTGCGCATCGCCGTTCGGCTCCTTTCGCCAATCGTGACGCGGCTTACGCGACGGGGGGGGGGAGCTCGTTTTTGGTCAAAATGTCAATCACAGACATGTTAGGAACGCCCACTCCCGCGGGACTCGCAACCCCCGCAAAAGGTATGTACAGCATCAAAAAAAAAAATAGCCTTAATTGTATTGTAATGTGGGGGGCCAGTGTAATAAGAAAAAGTAGTTTTTAGGGTGAACCTCCCCTTTAAATCTCACCAAGATCCTCTAGAACTGTTAGGCCTCGTACACACGACCGAACATGTCTGCTGAAACTGGTCCGCTGACCAGTTTCAGCAGACAAGTTTGGTCGTGTGTACAGCCGACCGGACCGGATTCCTGGCCTTATTTGCGCGTTTGCATACACCAAATTAAAGGACGTCATATGGGCGGGAAGTGGTTAACTACTTGCCGATCAGCCGCCGCATTTATACGGTGGCAGGTCGGCTCCCCTGCGCGAGAGTCCGTACCTCTACATCACCTCGCGAAGCGGCCACTAGGGGAGCGTGCGCGCTGCCCGCTCGTCCCCGGCGGGTGCGATCACTGCCGGGCACCCACGATCGCTTGTTACAGAGCGAGGATCGGGAGCTGTGTGTGTAAACACCCAGCTCCCGGTCCTGTCAGGGAGAGAAATGCCTGACCGTCTGTTCATACAATGTATGAACAGCGATCAGTCATTTCCCCTAGTGAGGCCACCCCCCTTCAGTTAGAACACACCCAGGGAACACACTTAACTCCTTCCCCGCCCCCCTAGTGTTAACCCCTTCACTGCCAGTGGAATTTTTATAGTAATGAATGCATTTTTATAGCACTGATCGCTATAAAAATGCCAATGGTCCCAAAAATGTGCCAAAAGTGTCCGAAGTGTCCGCCATAATGTCGCAGTACCGAAAAAAAAAAAAACGCTGATCGCCGCCATTACTAGTAAAAAAAAAATATTAATAAAAATGCCATAAAACTACCCCCTATTTTGTAAATGCTATAACTTTTGCACAAACCAATCAATAAACGCTTATAGCGATTTTTTTTACGGAAACTATGTAGAATACGTATCGGCCTAAACTGAGGAAAAAATAAATGTTTTTTTTATATATTTTTGGGGGATATTTATTACAGCAAAAATTAAAAAATATATAATTTTTTTCAAAATTGTCGCTCTATTTTTGTTTATAGCGCAAATAATAAAAACCGCAGAGGTGATCAAATATCACCAAAAGAAAGCTCTATTTGTGGGGAAAAAAGGACGCAAATTTTGTTTGGGAGCCACGTTGCACGACCGCGCAATTGTCAGTTAAACCGACGCAGTGCCGAATCGCAAAAAGTGCTCTGGTCTTTGACCAGCAATATGGTCCGGGGGTTAAGTGGATAAACTGAAGGATTTATGAATAAATGGTTGTGGAACGAATCATCTGAGTTTCCATTATTTCTTATGGGAAAATTTGCTTTGACATACAACTGCTTTGGATTACAAGCATGTTTCTGGAACGAATTATGCTCGCAAACCAAGGTTTTACTGTATCTGCATCATCCTGGTATCACCAAAGTAAAGGCGGGAAGTGGTTAAAAATACTTTTGGTGGCTTTTAAGGCTTTCGTGTGGCTCCACCCCCCCCCCCCACAGAATGGCAGCGGAAGAAGCTAATGCAGTGCGATCCGCGTTCCATTAGAGGACAGGTGTCAGACATTAGGGGTCTTATGGACATGCAAAAAGTGTCAGATTTGTCCGCCGCAAAATCGCAGTCCCGATATGTCACTGATCACCACCATTACTAGTGTAAAAAAATTAAAAAAAGTCAGACGTGTAGACGTGATAACTTTTGCGCAAACCAATCAATATACGCTTATTGGAATTTTTTTTTTTTTTTTTTTAACAAAAGTATGTAGCAGAATATATATTGGCCTAAATTGATGAAGAAATTTGACTTTTATTTCATTTTTAATTTTTTTTATTAGATATGTTTTATGGCAGAAAGTAAAAAAAATTATATATTTTTTTTTTTTTTCAAAATTGTTGGTTTTTTGTTTATAGCGCAAAAAAAAAAAATAAAGTGATCAAATACCACCAAAAGAAAGCTCTATTTGTGAGGGGAAAAAAGGAGGAAATACATTTTATTTGGGTACAGCGTCGCACGACCGCGCAGTTGTGACTTAAGGTAACGCAGTGCCGTATCTCAAAAAAATGGCCTAGGTCACGTTATCTTTTCTAATTAACCAAAATACTGGGTAACGTATTGCATTTGTGCGCCCTAAAAAAAAAAAAAATCAACTTTAGCGTATTTTTTGGGTGACATTTTGCGTTTCATAAACCGTTGCGCCAATATCACGTGACATAAAAGATTGGAACGACCGCCGTTTTATTCTCCAGGAGATCTGCTTTCAGAAAATATATCATGTTTTGGGGACTGTTACTAATCTTCAGACCTAAAAATGATTTATTTAAACATAAACAATAAAAACTGAGAAATGTCTCCAGGACTGAAGGGGTCAATAAATGTCATTCTAAGTGACCTGTGACCCCTCAGTTTTGGGGGATAAACAGGCTACAAAATTCATGTCATGTGTCTCAGCTCCCCCACCTCCCCTGTGGCCCCTTCACCCCCGCTCAGGGGCCCCTCAGAAGCGGCCCTCCGCATGGTGCCCTCTGCTCACCCTCCTGCCTGCAGTAGGACATGTCTGCAGCTCTCTCACACACACACCGGCTCCGCGCACGCTGATGTCGTCATCAGCGGTGACAGGGAAAGAGGACCCCCGGGATAGGGCTGCCCGCCTCACTGCCTGTGCAGGGAAGAGGACCCCCTGCTGGGGCTGCCGTTGCTCTGCCTGTACATGGACAGTGGGCGGGCCAGAGTAATGTTGTCGGTCTGTTTGGTGTGGTTGCTACACGGGTCATACACAGAGCTGTGATCAGGGAGGATCCTAGTCTGCTAGAAGGACACACTGCGCATGCGCACAACATCCTGACCGGGAGGAAACTTTTTTTTATCAAGTTCTGAAGGGAGGGGAAGCCGTGCACAGCCAGGAGTGTAAGTGAGGGGGATGGGGGACCACAACTCCCAGCATGGTCTGTGTACAGGGGGCTTTTCTGCTAGAGAGACTGCTGTGTGTCCATCTGTCACCACATGTCTGTCTGCTTTCCATTTATATGTCCTATGTACTATACTTCCATTATATGTCTGTCCTGTGTACTATACTTCCATTATATGTCTGTCCTGTGTACTATACTTCCATTATATGTCTGTCCTGTGTACTATACTTCCATTATATGTCTGTCCTGTGTACTATACTACCATTTGTATCTCTGTCCTATCCCCTCCCTATGTACTATACTGCCCCATGTCTCCTCCCTGTGTACTATACTGTCCTATACTACCATATGTCTGCCCTAATGTACTATACTGTCCTATATGCTTTACTGCCATACCTCTCCCCCCCCCCCCCCATGTACTATACTGTCCTATCTACTATACTACCATATGTATCTCTGTCCTATCTCTACCCTATGTACTATACTGTCTTATCTCCTCGTTTTGTACTACACTACCATGTGTATCTCTGTCTTATGTACGATACTACCGTATGTGTTTCTGTCCTATATCTACCCTATGTACCATACTGTCATATCTCCTCCCTGTGTACTGTACTATGTACTTTACCACCATATGTATCTCTGTCCTATGTACTATACTGTCCTATCTCCCTCCTGTGTACTATACTGTCCTATCAGTTCTATACTGCTGTATCTATGCCCTATGTACTATACTGTCATGTCTCCTCTCTGTATACCAGGGGTCTCCAAACTTTTTAAACAAAGGGCCAGTTTACTGCCCTTCAGATTGTAGAGGGGCCAGAGGTTGGTGTCAGTGGGAGGAATAGTGCCCAATCAATGGTAGAGGGAGGAACAGTGCCCCATCATTGCTATCAGCAGGAGGAATAGTGTCCCCATCATTGGTGTCAGTGGAAAGAATGGTGCCCCAAAGTTGGTGTTAGTGGGATTAATAGTGTTTTGTATCAGTGGGAGAAATAGGTCCACCAAGGGCCGGATAAAGGCAAGCAAAGGGCCGCATCTGGCCCCCAGCCCGCAGTTTGAACACCACTGCTGTATACTATACTGTCCTATGTACTATACTGCCCCATGTCTCCTCCCTGTGTACTATACTGTCCTATGTACTATACTGCCCCATGTCTCCCCCCTGTGTACTATACTGTCCCATGTACTATACTGCCCCATGTCTCCTCCCTGTGTACTATACTGCCCCATGTCTCCCCCCTGTGTACTATACTGTCCTATGTACTATACTGCCCCATGTCTCCTCCCTGTGTACTATACTGTCCTATGTACTATACTGCCCCATGTCTCCCCCCTGTGTACTATACTGTCCTATGTATTATACTGCCCCATGTCTCCTCCCTGTGTACTATACTGTCCTATGTACTATACTACCCAGTGTCTCCTCCCTGGGTACTATACTATCCTATGTACTATACTGCCCCATGTCTCCTCCCTGGGTACTATACTGTCCTATGTACTATACTGCCCCATGTCTCCTCCCTGTGTACTATACTGTCCTATGTACTATACTGCCCCATGTCTCCTCCCTGTGTACTATACTGTCCTATGTACTATACTGCCCCATGTCTCCTCCCTGTGTAATATACTGTCCTATACTGCTGTATCTTTGCCCTATGTACTATACTGCCCCATGTCTCCTCTCTGTGTACTATACTGTCCTATCTCTATCTTATGTACTATGCCATACCTCTCCACCATGTACTATACTGCCCTATGTACTGTGTCTATCTTCAGCCAGATGAACTCTGATTGGTCAGTGTGGTATATCACACCCCCTCCATAGTCTTTGCTGGTCATGTTATGGGGGGGACTCCGCTAACTTGCTGTTGTTGTGTTCTCAGTACACAGACGCGATGAGGGAACACACCACCGTGAGGGCGGAGCCGAAGTCCGGATTCCTGGAGCGTCTCGGCGACACGGCCGGGGGGGTGGGGATCGGCCTGATCTCCTTCTGTCTGTCCTTCTACCTTCTCTTCACCAATGAGGTGAGGACAACCCATCCAGATTAAAATATGAATAAAAGGGATAACATATTGTTGTGTGTGTGTGTGTATATATATATATATATATATATATATATTCACATATTTTAATGATGCAGCTAGCAGGACTTTTGGAGCGGTCCTGCTTAGCGCACCGCTTCAGTGTGAAAGCCTTGGGTCTCTCACACTAAAGAGACGGCAGGGCAGGGTTTTTTCAGGGCGTTATTTAAGCGCTATTTTTAGCGCTAAAACGCCTGGAAAAACGCCTTGGTGTGAAAGGGGCCTTAGAGCTGTTTGCAGCATTGATGTCCTCACACAGTATCTTTTTCCAATGTCTTTTTCTTGCAGGGTCGAGCGGTGCAAACGGCGAAATCCCTGGAGGAGGGTCTGTCTGTTGTACTGACGATCGGGAACATCCAAAGAATAGACCCCATGAATGAGGCAAAGTTACTCCACGTCTCTGGAGTTCTGCAGACATCCGCTGTGAGTACAAATGATGTGAAGACCAAGCGGCAGCAGTGGTTTCATTAAAGCGATATTTAACCAAAAATGTCATAAATTACAGCTTTGTTTACACAGGCGTCCCCCCGTTCTGCAGCTCCGTGACACGATTGTGTGGCACCGGCGGACATCGGGTCTGCGGGCACGGAGCATGCGGCGGGCGCGTGAGCCCACTATGCCACGATTTAAAGGGGATGTACCTGTACTTTGCGCAGCCGTGCCATTGTCTCGACCTATATCGTCGTGCGCTGGTCGGCAAGTAGTTCAAGCGGAGGTTCACCCTCAAAATTAACTTTTTACCTTAATAAAGGCTTGTAGCGTTGTCATTTTTTTTTTTTTTTTTAAGTCTGTACACTTACCTGTCTTCAGCCTCACTTCGGGGTCTTCTTCCTTGCGAGGAGTGGGCGTGTCGCTCCTTTTCCCCGACGGGGACCTCTGCGCAATGTCTCCTGGGAGTGAGTGTTGATCCTCCCAGGAGACGATTGACGTGCGGGTAAAGCTTGTCATCGCCTTCCGAAAATATCGGACGGGGACTCGGCTCTTTACGGCGTCTGCGCCTGCCGTGTAGAGCTGACTGAGCAGGCTTCGTAAAGTGCCGAACCCCCCTCGGATATTTTCGGAAGGCGATGACGCGCTTTACCCGCACGTCAATCATCTATGCCTCGTCTTAGGAACGCCTATTTCCCGGGCGAGCGAGAACCCGGAAGCCGGGTGAATAGAACAAAAAAAAAACGTAAGTACAGCTGGAAAGAAAAAAAAAATCCAGCATACTGTTGATGTCAGCAGTATGCTGGATGTAACTGTATATACCATATTTATCGGGGTATATCGCGCTCCCGCGTATAGCGCGCACCCCTAAAGTTGCCCCGAAAAAAAGTGTATTGTCGGGCAGGCTCGGCTACTCTCGCGCTGACGTCCTGTACGTCCAGGACGTCAGCGCGAGAGGAGCCGAGACTGCCTGACAATACACGAGTGTACTGCGCTCGGTATATGTCGGCGCAGTATTCAAACTCGGCGCTGGTATCGGCGTATACCGCGCATGCACGATTTTGCCCTGATTTTCAGGGCAAAAAAGTGCGCGGTATACGCCGATAAATACGGTTAAAAGAGAAGTGTATTTTTTTTTTTTTTTTTTGCAGATTCATACTTACCTAGGTGGATGCTGCATCTCTCCCCTGGCTGCTCTAAGGCAGAGAACCGAGCGATCAAACATCGCTCGGTTCTCGCAGCTCCCTGAGCAAAAAAATAAAAACCGCAGAGGTGATCAAATACCACCAAAAGAACGCTCTATTTGTGGGGGGAAAAGGACGTCAATTTTGTTTGGGAGCCATGTCGCACGACCGCGCAATTGTCAGTTAAAGCGACGCAGTGCCGAATCGCAAAAAGTGGCCCGGTCATTTGGCAGCCAAATCCTCCAGGGCTGAAGTGGTTAACATGGTTTCCTATGGAACACGCTCTGCAGTGCAAAATGCAATATCGGGGCTGGTGGTGCAAAATCACAGCAGGCTGCACACAAAAGGGGATTGGAAACCAATATAAAGTACCCCGCTACATTTTTTTTTTTCTGCATTGAGGGTTCAGCCCTGGTTCACACTGGGCTGCGGGAGTGAAGCCGTGCGAGTTCAGCTGAACTCGCACGATTTCACTCCCGCCGGCAGTCCCGATTTCGGCCGCGATTTAAGAGACATCTGTGCAGGTTTCTGCACAGATGTCTATGTAAATCGCGGCCCGAAATCGCAAAAAGTAGTACAAGAACTACTTTTTGAAATCGGTGCAGCGCCGCAGATGCGGCGTCGCACCGATTAGGACGGCGCCATTGCCGACAATTGGCGGCATTTGAGATGCGATTTCACATGTGAAATCGCATCTCAAATCGAATGAAATCGCACCCAGTGTGAACCTGGGCTCAATGACACTTTTATCTCGGGGCTCCGACTCGCTTTACTCCTATAACTTCTTCTATAAACCTCCTAAAATCCCAGTGGTGTTGTGAATTTGCAATGTTGGAAGGCTGTCAGACACGAAGGGCGTTGGCTCTGATGAATCATCGGGTCCAGGAGACGGAAATCTGGAATAAAAGTCCTCTGAGAAGGGAGTGGAAGATATTCGGGTTCTAAACATTGATTGTGAAAGAAAACCTGCGCTAAGAGAAATAGTTTGATTTTCTCTGAAAATGCTGGTTGCTTTGATCCAAATGACAGCCAGGCAACTAGTATTTTAATAGGCATGTTATTCCCCCCATCCCCCTCGTTCTTTTCTTGTCTGAGGTTTGGGCTGCAGGGGAGAAAAGTGAGATCATGATTTGGCAGTGATGTCTGGCACAGGTGCCTGGACCACAAGACTAGAGGAAACAGAACAACGCTGTGGCCCCCTTGTCTGCCTCCTCTTGGCCCCCAGCTAGCTGCGGACCCCCCCCCCCCCCCCCCAACTTCCCACAGTGCCTCCAACTTTCCATAGTGGCCCAGAGAGCCCCCCTGGCTCCCGTAAGACGAATTATCCAAAATAACAAATGCTGTATCTTAAAAGATTGGAACATAACAAATTTAATAATAATTAATAATAATAATAATAATAATTAATAAATAACCATAAAGAATAAAAAAAAAATGATTATTATTAACCACTTAAGCCCCGGACCAATATGCTGCCTAAAGACCCAAGGGGTTTTTACAGTTCGGGACTGCGTCGCTTTAACAGACAATTGCGCGGTCGTGCGACGTGGCTCCCAAACAAAATTGGCGTCCTTTTTTCCCCACAAATAGAGCTTTCTTTTGGTGGTATTTGATCGCCTCTGCGGTTTTTATTTTTTGCGCTATAAACAAAAATAGAGCGACAATTTTGAAAAAAATGCAATATTTTTTACTTTTTGCTATAATAAATATCCCCCAAAAACATATATAAAAAATGTTTTTTCCCTCAATTTAGGCCGATACGTATTCTTCTATCTATTTTTGGTAAAAAAAATCGCAAAAATCGTTTATCGGTTGGTTTGCGCAAAATTTATAGCGTTTACAAAATAGGGGATAGTTTTATTGCATTTTTATTTTATTTTTATTTTTTTACTACTAATGGCAGCGATCAGTGATTTT
Source organism: Rana temporaria (assembly GCF_905171775.1). Lineage (NCBI taxonomy): Eukaryota > Metazoa > Chordata > Amphibia > Anura > Ranidae > Rana > Rana temporaria. The sequence goes on along the minus strand of NC_053495.1, from coordinate 11,227,622 downwards.
TTTTTTTTTTTTTTTTTTTTTTTTTTTTTTTTTCGTGACTGCGACATTATGGCGGACACTTCGGACAATTTTGACACATTTTTGGGACCAAAATTGCATTGTTTATTGTGAAAATGACAGTTGCAGTTTGGGAGTTAAACACAGGGGGCGCTGTAACATTTAGTGTTCACTTAGTGTGTGTTTACTACTGTAGGGGGGTGTGGCTGTAGGACTGACATCATCGATCGAGTCTCCCCTATAAAAGGGATCACTCGATCGATGCAGCCGCCATAGTGAAGCACGGGGAAGCCGTGTTTACATACGGCTCTCCCCGTTCTTCAGCTCCGGGGAGCGATCGCGACGGAGCGGCTATAAACAAATAGCCGCGCCGTCGTCCCGGATCGCTCCCCGAGGCTTACCGACCGCCGCATGTAGCGGGGGGGGTCCCGATCGGACCCCCGACCCACGTCAAGCAGAGCACATACAGGTACGTTGATGTGCCTGTCCGTGCCATTCTGCTGACGTATATTTACATGAGAAGGTCGGCAAGTGGTTCATTTGTTCCGTTTTTCATTTGTTTACATACGGCATTCATTATTTTGGATAATTCATAACTTCGGATAAATTCCGTTTTCTCAACTAAATTCGAAAAATGTGTTAATTCGGAAATATTCAAATTAACGAAAACCCGTTATTATTTTGTAAATTTGGAAATTCAAAAAGCCGAAAATTCTAAAGAACGAAGATAAGAGCGAAAAATCTGATAATTAGAAAACCCCGACAATTTGAAAATCTGAAATAACCAACTAATAATAACTATAAGTAACAATTAAATTATAGGTATTGGAATTTCCTTTCAAATTTGACTGCTAGGGAACGTAACGAATACAAATTTATCCGAAATTAGAAAATTATCCCAAAAAAATGATGCCGCAGCTAAACGAATATAGCATAACAAATTATTAATAATAATAATAAAAAAAAAAAACTTTTTATTAGGATTTATTCGTTAAGTTGCAATTGTTATTTCGGAAAATTCGTAACTTCGGATAAATTCGTATTCGTTAAGTTCCCTAGCAGCCAAATTTGAAAGGAAATTCCAATACCTATAATTTAATAGTTATTTTTAGTTTAGTTATTCTTTCCAGTCTTCGGATTTTCTTTCTTATATTCGGATTTTCGAATTTAAAGCGGTGGTTCACCCTTAGAGGGCACTTTTTAGCCTTAGATGGATGCTCGTTTTGTCTAGGGGAATCGGCTATTTGTTTTAAAATATGATCCGTACTTACCCGTTTACGAGATGCATCCTCTCCGTCGCTTCCGGGTATGGGCTGCGGGAATGGGCGTTCCTTCTTGATTGACAGTCTTCCGAGAGGCTTCCGACGGTCGCATCCATCGCGTCACGATTTTCCGAAAGAAGCCGAACGTCGGTGCGCAGGCGCAGTATAGAGCCGCACCGACGTTCGGCTTCTTTCGGCTACTAGTGACGCGATGGATGCGACCGTCGGAAGCCTCTCGGAAGACTGTCAATCAAGAAGGAACGCCCGCTCCCGAAGACCCATACCCGGAAGCGACGGAAGAAGATGCATCTCAAACGGTAAGTACGGATCATATTTTAAAACAAATAGCCGATTCCCCTAGACCAAACAAGCAGGAATCTAAGGGGAAATTTTTTTTTTAAGAAAATTAAGAATTTTCTAATCTATCAATTTTACGAATTGCGATCCAAAGACCCAAAAAATGGGAAAAAAATTAAAATTAATGAAACGAAATTGAACGTATGTTGAGGCAGTGTGCATGTCTAGTCCCTAGACACACTCCCAATCACCTGGAGCCCAGCTTTGTTCTTCTCCTCACTGAAGAGGAAACCGGTCACACAGGTGTACTTGGGTAATGCAGGATAACTGTCAGTGACCTGTTCAGATCTGAGAGACACCCAAGAATACTCATGAACAGTTATAGTGTTATCAAGGAGTGTCTATTTTATTGAACACAGATACACAGTATTTATGCAGTTGTAAAGACGATAAAGTTGGGGGGGTAGGAGGGACTTCCTATATGTTATCAGAAAAAGACACACGATATCTCTATCAAACATCTGCTTCCATCCTGATAATGCAGGTTCCTGTCTTCATCTCAATATGGTATGTTACAGTTAGAACAGGAAATGTATTCAGGGACTGAACGGGTCACTGACAGTTTTCCTGCATTACCTAAGTACACCTGGGTGGTCATATTACCTGTTTCCTCTTCACTCACAATTTATAATATTTCAGTTTTTGAAGGCCTGAGATGCCCCAGAAGCTGCTCTCTCTTTTACTTAGAATAAATCCTAGACACAAAAAAAATATTTTTGGATTAAACTTTTTCTGATCTGATGGGTTTTTTTTTTCTCTGTACATTTGTAAATTATCTGCTTATGTCCAATTGCAGCCGCTGTTTGACCCAAACTACGGGGTTTCCGTACAATGCGTAAAACTGAAGCGCCAGGTGGAGATGTTCCAGTGGGTGGAGCAAGAAGAGTCCAAGTAAGAGACAAACCCTGTGATATACTGTATTATCTCTGTGAAGGATAATGGGTGAGAATAATGCTTTCTACTGCAGATTTGTTAACCACTTCCCAGCCACGCTATGGCCGAGTGACGGCTACAGCGCGGCCGGCCAGTTCTGGGCTGGCGCCACATCACGGCCTCCTGTGATGGCGCCCGCCGTGCGATCGATGAGTCCTTAGGGCACAGCTGATCACAGATCGGGGTAAAGGGCCAATCACAGCACACCTTTACCACGTGATCAGCTGTGTCCAATCGCAGCTGATCACGTTATAAAAACAAGCCAGTGATCGGCATTCCTTTCCTCATGCTGACAGCGCGAGGAGAGGAGAGCTGGTAACCGGCTAGTTAATCAGTACAGACCCACCAGTGCTGCCCATCGGTGCCTCCTCATCAGTGAAGGAGAAAAATTACCTGTTTGCAAAATTTTATAAAAAACGTTTTATTTTTTTTATATTCTAAGTGTTTTTTAGTTTACTTATCAAAAAATATAAAAACCCCAGTGGTGATTAACCACTTTCCGCCCAAGGACGTCATATGATGTCCTAGAATTTCAGTGGGGATATCTGAAAGATGCCTGCAGCTACAGGCATCATTCAGATATCCATCTCTTCACCCGGCGATTCTGTGCACCATAAGAACGATCATAGCGGTGGTTGCGCCGCTTGATCGTTCTTATAGGCGGCGGGAGGGGATGTCCCCTCACAGGGTGATCAGCTGTGATATCACATGGGTAAAGAGCCGTGTCATTGGCTCTTTATCGAGATCGGGGTTTGCGCCGGTGTCCCAGGGACGCAGCGCGACGCCAATCGCAGGGCTGTGCCCCCCTGACGGTGCACAAGTGGGGTGAGACAGTGCAAACACTTATTTTAACTTTTTTTTATTATGTTTTTCACAGAGAGTATGAAGAAAACGGAGAGAAAAAAACCGAGACGAGATACACTTACAGTAAGTACCATCTTTTCCAGGGAAACGGAATGCGGATCTAAATTATAGGACATGCCATGGCTGACCTAAGTGGCGGTTTCTATAAAGTTAGTGACCTAGAACAAGCATGCAGCCAGTCCCATCCTACAAACTTCTCTGTTAATTGCTAACAATAGAAAATAGAAAACACATCAAATGTTTTAACTGAGAAAATGGACCATTTTAGGAAAAAAGGTCATTTGGAAATTGATGGAAGCAACACGTCTCAAAAAAGTTATGGGCGGGGCCATGTATAGCACGGTGTAGCACCCCTCTCTTCTTTTTACCTACACTTTGTAAATGTCTGGGAACTGAGGAGACCCAGTGCTTGTTTTGGGAGGGGAATGTTGTCCCATTTCTCCCTTTATAGTGCCATCGTGCATGTTGCACGTCACCGCGCTTTGGTCAATTTTTTTTTTTGACTGAACGTGTGTATGCAAGGCAGGCTTGAGAGAAATCGCTTCGGGAAAAACGACGGGTTTTGGCATGTCAGGAAAACGGTCGTGTGTACAGGGCATTACTGCTCAACAGTCCTGGGTCCTGTTTTGCTTCAAAACGCGCCAGATATTTCCATTGTTGAAAGGTCTGGACTGCAGGCAGGCCAGTTAAGCACCCGGACTCTTCTACTAGGAAGCCATGCTGTTGTCAAAGATGCAGTATGCGGATTAGCGCTGTCCTGCTGGAATATGCGAGCCCTTCCCTGAAAAAGATGTCGTATGGATGGGAGTATACGCGGCTCTAAGACCTGGATATATCTTTCAGCATTGATGGTGCCTTTCCAGATGTACAAGCTGCCCATTCAATACATACTAATGCCTCCCCCCTCCCCCATACCATCAGAGATGAAGGCGTCTGAATTGAGCGTTGGTAACAAGCCAGAAGGTCTCTCTCCTTTTTAGTCAGGAGGACTAAAAAAAAAACTTGTAAAAAAAAAAATCGCAATAAGTGTTTATTGATTGGTTTGTGCAAAAGTTATAGCGTTTACAAAATAGGGGGTATTTTTATGGCATTTTAATTATTTTTTTTTTTTTTACTGGCGGCGATCAGCGTTTTTTTTTTTTTGTGCCAACACAGAAACAAACCTACCAGCGGCTCTGTACAGAGAATGAGACTGATTATCCCTCTGAATGAGCCGTAAGGGACCAAAAAACGTATGATTCTGCCAGATTTTCTCAGAAAACAGGGACTAGGAATGCGTTGTGCTCAGAATGCCCTGTGCAACATGCACTTACCTACCTGACCATTATACTCGCCTACCTTACACATACATTTACCTACCTGACACATGCACTCCCCGAATTAACACCTTTATTGTGCAAAATTTAGTAAAGTCTCTAACTGTACTGTACATGTCCACTCCACATTGATCTTAGTCACTCCCACCTCGGACACGTCACTGCCATCACCGCTGGCCAAGAGACCTGTGGGAAATGTAGTTCACGATGGGGGTGCGGCGCGCGATTGCATGTCAGCGTTTGCTTTTCTAATTTCTCCTGGCGTGCCCACAGAGAGGGCTCGGCGTGCCATGGGTTCGCCATCACTGGCCTAGGGTGTCCATCTGCATGCCTCACTGTGCCCATGACTAGACTGACGCTTAACATGGGAGTCTATGTAAGGGGTGCCTGGCTTTGAAAAATCGGTGCTCCCCAGCCGTAGATCCCCCAGACAACAAACTCTTGCACACTGTAGAGGAGAACTGGGGCTACATGTGTGCCAAGTTCCGGGTCCAGGGGGACCTACGACCGGCCGGTACCGGGTCCCCAAACTCACCGGAGATATGACCCTTTAACATGGGAGTCTATGTAAGGGGTGCCTGGCTTTGATAAATCGGTGCTCCCCAGCCGTAGATCGACCCAGACAACAAACTGTTGCACACTGTAGGGGAGAACTGGGGCTACATGTGTGCCAAGTTCCGGGTCCAGGGGACCTACGACCGGCCGTTACCGGGTCCCCAAACTCACCGGAGAAATGACCGTTTAACATGGGAGTCTATGGAGGGGGTGCCTGGCCGTAGGTCCCACAGACAACAAACTTTGCACACTTGTAGAGGAAGAGTGTGGCTACATGTGGGGTCCAGGGGACCTACGGCCAAAGTCCGGGAGATCAGGCGCAAAAAGGTGACTCGAGTATAAGCCGAGGGGGCATTTTCAGCACAAAAAAAGTGCTGAGAAACTCGGCTTATACTCGAGTATATACGGTGTACAATTTCTCAGTTTAAACATTTGATATGCTTACTATTTTCTATTGTGAATAAAATACGTGTTCATGAGATTTGCAAATCATTGCATTTTGTTTTCATATATATATATATATATATATTTTTGAATTGAGTTGAAGATCAGTTTTACATCAATGTGCGCTTTGCTTTGAACCCTCCTACATACCATGGTGGATGCATGGAAACTGAGTGTGCACCAGCCCTATGCAGGAGTCAACTGAAGTGATAATGTTACGTCTCGCCTAAAAGCTTTTTTTTTTTTTCTTAGATACGGAGTGGAAATCGGAGGTGGTGAGCAGCAGACATTTCGACCGAGAAATCGCCCATCGCAATCCCAGGTGATCTTCTTTTTATAAAGTCAAACTCCAGCATTCCCTTCAGTCTTGCACAGGTGTACCAACTCCTCTCCTGGCATGAAATGGCTTACTCTGATTTCACTGCACACTGTGAGCTTCTCACAAGCTGCAGCAGGTCAGATAGAGGCCCACCTCATTTCTTGGCTGGAGGACACCCAGCATCATCTAGATCAGTGGCGGCCAACTTTTCGGACCTCACAAACCACTAAACTCACAATTTTGAACCTCATGGATCACTAACCTAAATTTAACATACCTTATACACACAATGCTCTGGCTCTCTGCCCCCCTCCCCCTGGATCACACTGCTGCCTTATACACACAATGATCTGGCTCTCTGCCCCCCTCCCCTGGATCACACTGCTGCCTTATACACACAATGATCTGGCTCTCTGCCCCCCTCCCCCTGGATCACACTGCTGCCTTATACACACAATGATCTGACTCTCTGCCCCACTCCCCCTGGATCACACTGCTGCCTTATACACACAATGATCTGGCTCTCTGCCCCCCTCCCCCTGGATCACACTGCTGCCTTATACACACAATGCTCCGGCTCTCTGCCCCCCTCCCCCTGGATCATACTGCTGCCTTATACACACAATGCTCCGGCTCTCTGCCCCCCTCCCCCTGGATCACACTGCTGCCTTATACACACAATGCTTCACTGTATGCCCCCTTCCCCCTGGATCACACTGCTGCCTTATACACACACAATTCTCCGGCTCTCTGCCCCCCTTGGATCACACTGCTGCCTTATACACACAATCTTTCGCTGTCTACCCCCTTCCCCCTGGATCACACTGCTGCCTTATACACACAATGCTCCAGGTCTCTGCCCCCCTCCCCCTGGATCACACTGCTGCCTTATACACACAATGCTTCGCTCTCCGCTTGGATAACACTGCTGTCTTATACACCCAATGCTTCGTCTCTCTGCCCCCTCCCCCCACTCTGCTACCTTACACAGGCTTCTCATTGGATCTCACCTCCTTATCCAGCCTTGTGCTAGAGCTCCGTACTCCCGCACTACTGTGACCCATAGGAGAAACCCAGCCAAACAAGCTCAGGCCGGACTTTTTATTTTTTTGCTAAACAAATAAAAAAAAAGGTCAAACATTTTGGGGATTTTTTATTTTTTTTTACTTGGTTTCTGTAATAAAATGTTGTAAATAAGTGTTTTTTTTTTCTTTCTTCCCCCTCACTGATGGGCGCTGATAGGCAGAATTGGTAGGCGGCACTTATAGGCGGCATTGATGAGGATGCACTGATATGCAGTAATGATGGGCACTGTTGGGCCTGTACTAATAATCAGTGTAGGTGTCCCCTGTGTGGATTTTTATGTTATCGGCTGCCCTCTCCTTATGCGCGGTCAGCGTGAGAAGAGGAATGTCGATAACCGGAACATCCTGTTTACACTGTGATTTGTACACAACTGATCAAGTGGTTAAGAGCCGATGTGATTGGCTCTTTTGCCCGATCTGTGATCAGCTGCGTCCAAAGAACACAGCAATCACAGACAGGGCCGCCATCAGGGGGGTACAGGCAGTACACCTGTAAGGGGCCCGGTGGTCCCCAGGGCCCCCGGATGGCATCCCCCTATTTTTTTTTTTTGTTCGTCAGCACCCAAAGACCCCCGACCTTAATTTGCGGCGGCAGCCCCCCCAGCTTCTCGATTCGAGCAGCGGTCCCCCCATTTTCAATTTGCGGCACCCCCCCCCCACTTCTCAACTTGCGACACTCCCCCCCCGGTTCTCAATTTGCGGCGGCAGCACCCCACCCCCCTCCCCGTGTTCTCTGCTCCAGGGGGTCCTTGCCTGAAGCTGTGTAAGGGGCCCCAAAATTCCTGATGGCGGCCCTGATCACAGACCCCTGCTGATGCGCGCTGCAGGGGGCACGCAAGAAGCTCGTTCACGGGAGGATGCCAATAGATGCCATCCGTCAATGTTCGACTGCGCTATATTTGCCGAATGACATGGTCATCGTGGTTGTGAAGAGGTTAATGGGAGTATGCCGATATGTGTTAGGATTTGTTTGTTTGCACGGTCTCCATTTTCTGTGTCCTTACAAAGTCATGTAAAGCAAGCGTCCTTCTTCTTCTTTCTGCAGCGCCATGGCGGTGGAGTCATTCACAGCTGTTGCGTCAGATGTCCAGGTTGGAAGTTACTACCTGTCTAAAGGTGAGAATAATGAATATGAACATTTCCTTATTTATTTATTTTTTTCACAGCTGTACAAATTGCTTTTATGTCCTGAAATGGCTTTCTCCAATTTCACTGCACACTGTGAGCTTCTCACAATCTGCATTAGAAGCTGCAGCAAGTCAGGTGGAGCCCCTCCTCATTTCCTGGATAAGGGGCCTCCAGCATCATCTAGCTATTTCCGCCCCCCTCCTGACTGTCCCTGGCCCCACCCCTTTTCATTCACTGAATTTCAGATTTGGCAATCGTGGAGGTTCAGCATCGCATGTGGGCGTTGGGTAGGCTGGGCTGTATACAAATGCAGCCTACATAGAAACACCCACTCCTCTAGCCTGACACCCCCCCCCCCCCACCAAGCTATCTAGGTGTTTAATACAGTGGAACCTTGTATTATGAGCATAATCCGTTCCAGGAGAATGCTTGTAATCCAAAGCACTCGCATATCAAAGCGAGTTTCCCCATAGAAGTCAATGGAAACTAAAATAATTTGTTCCGCATTGACTTCAATGGTGTGCAATACCGCATGTGGCCAGAGGTTGGGGGGGGGGGGCGCCGTAGACCCTTGTGGATTTAATTGACCTTGTTTTTGGTTAATTCTCCTTTAAGGGGGTATGGCAGGGGGCATGTCCTGTGCCTACATACGTGTTGATAGTAGGTGTCCCTCATTCCCATCTCAAAATGTTGGGAGGTATGATATCCAGCAATGCAGAGGGGGTGCTGGGTATCTGATTTGCCCCCCCGGGGGAGAAGGCTCTTACATTGGCTAACTTTTGCTTCTGATAGGTCTGGTTGAGAAGATTGACAATTTCAAACAGCTGAGCCTGACGCAGAAGAGGAATCTACAGGCTGACATCATCACAGAAGGAAATTACTTCTATCACAGCGCCAACCCCAGGAATCCAGAGGTACTGAATACTTTGCAAGCGAGGTTAAACCAAATTTTGGATATAGACTACAGAACACTGCCTTCTCTCCTCATTTCCTGTACATAGGGGGAGGTGTTCTGTAGTTTGCATAAGACAACTGAAAAGGCTGATTTACATTGTTTTGAGTGATCAGTTCAGTACACAGGAAGAGACAAAGACACATTTGAAACCATTTTGTGGCAGAATCAACAAATACAGGTGAGGGGGGAATAATTATTTGATTCCCTGCAGATTGTGTAAGTTTGCCCACTTACAAAGAAATGAAGTGTCTAGAATTTTTATCATAGGTGTATTTTATATGATAGAGACAGAATATCAACCAAAAATCCAGAAAAAAACACAAATGATACAAATGTTATAAATTGTTAAAGCCTCATCAGATAATTGATAGCAACGCAGCCATTGGCTCCCGCTGCTGTCAATCAAATCCAATGACGTGGCTGAGTCATACACTCGGCGACCTGTAGGTAAAATAAATATCCACTTAAACCTGTACGGTTTAGGAGATATTCCCTTTTCATGGAGCCACTGATGTCAGCGGCGCATGCGCTCTGAATGCCCGGCTCCGGCCACTCGCAGCACCGGAGCTGCGAACCCAGAAGACACGCCGGGGGCAAGATGTCAGCTCCCTCGGCGTGGACCGGGCTCCGATACGGGGGCTTCGTTCTGAGGTGAGTATTTCATAATGAGCTAGTCTGCGCGGCATACTAGCTCATTATGCCTTTGCCTTGCAGTTTTTTTTTTCTTCTTCTTGTGTGGGTTTACGTTCAATTTAAAATCACTGCAATGTGCAATGTTCCAAAGGGGATTGTTTTTTTTTTTGTTTTTTTTGTGTGCAACAAACGGGCACTTTATTTATTTCCTGTCTTCACATTTCAGGTGGGGGATCTACGGATCTCTTTCTGGTACGCTGGCGTTTCCCTGGGAAATTCATTTGGATCAGTGGACACGGTAATTATCTTTTTATATCGTTTTAAAAGTTTGTTTCTAATCACAACATTTTGACATCCTAAGAAATGACCGAAAAACACAATGAGCCCAAAAAGTGAAGATTTGTTATCTTATAGGGAATATCTTTTTTTTTTGTTTCCTCTTTTTTTTTGTTTTTTAATAGTTGATTTTATTTTAGCAGAAGAAGGCATTTCCATGAACACATTTATAACAGAGATGATCATAACCAAATATCAAAACAATAGACATTATAGCTGAAAAATCTGATCCGGTCTGTCCAATAAAGTGATAGATATACATCACCCCAACAATCTAATAACTTTCCCACTAATCGGGGATCATAAAATACTATAACCCTTGGGAAAAGCCCACATGGATTTAGAAAACTGACAAATAATAATTTTTCCCCCAACACAAAAAAACAAACCTTTATCTGGCCCTTGGGGCACTATTCCTCCCACTGACACCAACAATTGGGCACCGTTCCTCCCACTGGCACCGGGGCACCGTTCCTCCCACTGGCACCGGGGCACCGTTCCTCCCACTGGCACCGGGGCACCGTTCCTCCCACTGGCACCGGGGACGGGGCACCGTTCCTCCCACTCATACTTACAATTGGCACTATTTCTTGCAACGATACCCATGACGGGACACTATTTAGTCTCCTACTGACCGAAGTTATTATTCAATTTATTTGCTCACACTGACTTTGGGGCTTTTTCTTCCACCGGCCAAAGTCCGGCCCTTCTAAGGTCTGAAGTACAGTAACCTGGCCCTTTTTGTCTAGAAAGTTTTCCCACTTCGGTCATAAACTTAAAAAAAAAAAAAAAACCCTAATCCGGGATCATAAAATACTATAACCCTTGGGAAAAGCCCACATGGGTTTAGAAAACTGCCAAATAATTTTTCCCCCAACACAAAAAAAAAGAAACCTTTATCCGGCCCTTGGGGCACTATTCCTTCCACTGACACCAACAATTAGGCACTGTTCCTCCCACTGACACCAACAACGAGACACTGTTCCTCCAACTGACACTGGCGATGGGTCACCGTTCCTCCCACTGACACCAGCGATGGGTCACGGTTCCTCCCACTGACACCAGCGACGGGGGGTCACCCTTCCTCCCACTGACACCAGCGACGGGGGTCACCCTTCCTCCCACTGACACCAGCGACGGGGGTCACCCTTCCTCCCACTGACACCAGCGACGGGGGTCACCCTTCCTCCCACTGACACCAGCGACGGGGGTCACCCTTCCTCCCACTGACACCAGCGACGGGGTCACCCTTCCTCCCACTGACACCAGCGACGGGGTCACCCTTCCTCCCACTGACACCAGCGACGGGGTCACCCTTCCTCCCACTGACACCCTTCCTCCCACTGACACCAGCGACGGGGTCACCCTTTCTCCCACTCATACTTACAATTGGCACTATTTCTTGCAATAATACCCATGACGGGACACTATTTAGTCTCCTACTGACCAAAGTTATTATACAATTTATTTGCTCACACTGACTTTGGTGCTTTTTCTTCCACTGGCCAAAGTCTGCCCTTCCTAAGTTCTGAAGGACAGTAACCTGGTCCTTTTGTCTAGAAAGTGTCTCCACCCCTGGGTTAGTACATAATCCCTTTTGATTAGATCAGATCTGTTGTAGGTCCAGCTTTCATCTGCTGAGTTGCTGTTCTGCTTACTTATTCCATATCTTCCTGTTAGGTGAGTGTCGTGGCGCGGCAGCGAGGGGTGGAGCTGGTCCCCTACAAAACCAAATCCGGGGACCAGCTGGAGCTGCTCTACATTGGGAGTCACAGCGCTGAGGTTAGTCATTGTTCTCAATGACCCCCCCTATTGTCAAAGACTAACCCCGCTAAGCATTGTTTGTAACTATATTATTATTTCTGAAAACTTTCCACTTTACAGGAGATCTTCCATGCGGAGCATCAGAGTAACATTTTGAAGACCTGGATGCTACGAGGTGCCGGCTGGTTCATGATGTTTATGGGCATCAGTCTTATGATCAAGATCTTCCATACGCTGGGTGAGCTTTTATACAATTAGAACACTATACACGCCCATGCCACACCTAGGCCATGGAACTTAATGCCAGGAACCAGTTTAAAAGACTTGGAACGTATGAGGTAAGCCCATAATAACTTCATAGAAGTACCTATTGCTACCTCCCCTGCCATGGGTGCCCAGCTCATCTGCTTGACCTACCTGAGCCGCAAATTTCCAGAGGGCACGATCGCGCGTCGTTCTCTCCATGGCCGATCGGCTCCTCATCAGATAATTGATAGCAACGCAGCCATTGGCTCCCGCTGCTGTCAATCAAATCCAATGACGCGGCCGAGTCATACACTCGGCGACCTGTAGGCAAAATTAATATCTCCTAAACCTGTACGGTTTAGGAGATATTCCCTTTGCATGGAGCCACTGATGTCAGCGGTGCATGCGCAGCAATGAACTATTTTTCACATTACTGGGTTTAGTAACACTTTAAGGTGCCACTAATCATTGTATTCGATCCATGGCATCTTTAAAGGGGAGTTCCAGCCTTTTTAGGTTTATCAAAAGTCGGCAGCTACAATAAGCGTAGCTGCTGACTTTTAATAAACAGACTGTGCAGCAGGTAAGTGTCCATCGATGCGGCTGTCCGGAGCTACGCCCCCCCCCCCCCCCCCCCCCACCGGCACCTCCAATCACTCTGTGGGCACCCGGCCGTGACCGCTTTTGGCTTCACGGCCGGGCACTCACTGCGCTTCCTGAGTGGACAGGTGATCTCCTGGGACCTGTCACATGTCCCAGGAGATTGCCTAGAGGGAAGGACCAACTAAGACGAGAGGAGAAGTCGCCGATGCGGTGGCTGGGCGGAAGGAGGAAGTGGGACAGGAAGTCCCACTCCTACCGAAGCCCCCACTCCCCCCCCCCCCCCCAAGAAAAATCCATCCCTTTTTATTTCTTTACCTTTTTCTGAGGAATGGCAGCTGCAATGGGCTTTGGGCATGGACTCTTCCCTTTTAGAAGTTCACCCATTGCCTTCCTTTTAAATGCCACTAGAAATGTAAAAACTGTACAGTCCTTTTTTGTATGTAGTGTCTTCATATAAGATTGTAATTAAAGGTGCTGTCCATTTTTTTTTTTTTTCTCTCTGTAGTGGATTGGTTCCCCATCGTCCGTGATCTCGTCAATCTTGGACTCAAGCTCTTCGCTTTGTGTTTGTCCTCTTCCCTTTCCCTGCTGACTATCGGCGCCGGTTGGTTCTTCTATCGCCCTTTGTTGTCGTTACTGCTGAGCGCCATTGCAGTTGGCATTATATTCCTCGCTCGAACACGTGTGCCATCCAAGAAGCACCAATAAGAAAAAGCTCTGTGGTCTTCATGCAGTATTGCTTAGGGCTTGAAGCTGGTAATGGGGTTACTGTACTCAGACTATAACTCTGGGGTGGTTTATGCATTAATGTATTCTTTATCACTATGCAATTTATTTTTATACACTTGTATTGTGTTTTGTAGCTCATTTTGTATTTATGTGTTAAAGGGGATTTGAAGGGCTGAAAATAAAATTTAAAGGCCAAGAACTACCTATTTTTGGTAAAAAAAAATCACAATAAGTGTTTATCGATTGGTTTGCGCAAAATTTATAGCGTTTACAAAGTAGGGGATAATTTTTTTTTTTTTACTACTAATGGCGGCGATCATCGATTTTTATTTTTTTATTTTTTCGTGACTGCGACATTATGGCGGACACTTCGGACAATTTTGACACATTTTTGGGACCATTGTCATTTTCACAGCAAAAAATGCATTAAAATTGCATTGTTTATTGTGAAAATGACAGTTGCAGTTTGGGAGTTAACCACAAGGGGGTGCTGAAGGAGTTATGTTTCACCTAGTGTGTGTTTACAACTGTAGGGGGGTGTGGCTGTAGGACTGACGTCATCGATCGAGTCTCCCTATAAAAGGGATCACTCGATCGATGCAGCCGCCACAGTGAAGCACGGGGAAATCGTCTTTACATACGGCTCTCCCCGTTCTTCAGCTCCGGGGAGCGATCGCGAGGGGGGCGATTAGAAACGAATAGCCGCGCCCTCATCCTGGATCGCTCCCTGACGATTTCTGACCGCTGCATGTACCGGGGGGGTCCCGATCGAACCCCCCAACCCGCGGAAAGGCAGGGACGTACATGTACGCCCATCTGCCTGTACGTGTCATTCTGTGGACGTATATGTACAAGTGGCGGTCGTTAAGCGGTTAATGCATTCAATGGGTTGTAAACACTCGTGTTTTTTTTTTTTTCTTTTCACCTTGCTGTATCCTATGCAGTATGGTGAAAAAACACCTGCCAGTAGGGTTGCCACCTCATCCCTTTAAAACAGAACACATATGAATTACACAGGTTCTGTGGCTGATTAAGGTAGTAATTGAACTCAAGTGGAGCCTTATCTAAATTAAATAAGCCTCAGAACCTGTGTAATTCATATGTGTTCTGTTTTAAAGGGATGAGGTGGCAACCCTACCTGCCAGTGACCAGCCCCCCCCGTTTTACTTACCTGAGCCCCGGAATGTCCCACGCCGGGGACGCGCCGTCCCTCTGCCCGGGGTTTTCGGCTCTTGATAGATTGATGGCAGCACAGTCATTGGCTCCCACTGCTGTCAATCAAATCCAATGACGCAGCTGCCGGGGGCGGTGCCGAGTCCGGCATTCGTGTCTATGGACGCAAATGCTGGACTCGAGCCATTGGCTCCTTGTGCTGTCAATCAAACCAATGATGTGGGAGCCGGGGCCAAGTCCTTCTGTCTGTGTCAATGGATGCAGCAGCAGGACTTGGGAGCGAGTGCCCCTATGGAAAGCGCTTCTCCGAGGGGAGGGGGGGGGGGGGCACTGGAGAAGAGGAAAAGCCAGGAGTGCTGCTGGTGGACCCTGGAAAAAGGAAGATCAGGAGGGAAGTGTAACATGTTTTTTGTTTAAAAAAGCAAAACAAAAAAACAAACCTTTACAGCCCCTTTAATTAATTACAAGTATCATCAGCCACGGCAGCTGGCAGCTTGTAGTTCTGAATGAACTGCGAGGGCGCTGATGAGCACTCTCGTTATTCACAAGCCCTGCAGGTTGCAGCAAACAGCCCCCGTATGCAAGTACAGGCAGAAAGCTGCAGGGCTCGCCTGTAGAAGTCTGACATTGCACTTGTGATCAGTGGATCCGGGTTGCAATGTTTTCTAGGCTCCTGCAGGAAAAATAATAAATGCACTTTTACAGAAAAAAAAAAAGTACTGTATATGTGCATTAAGTAATTTTTTTCAGGAATGATGAACTTATCCTTTAGGAATGCTAGTTATGCAGTTGGCCATGTTAATCCTCAAGGTATAGTGCTTTCTAAGGCATTATAAAGTGTTTGTTCACCTTTTCGTTTTTCCTGAATAGGTAAACTAACGCTGTACAACTTCCACACCCCTGGTCTCTGCTGTACTTGCCTCCGTGGGTGATGAGCTGTGCCCACGCTGACAGTGTAGTGGTCTGGGGATTTGAAAATCACGCTCTTCTTTCTGTGGCACTTCTGGGATGGATCAGAGCGATTCTGATTGGTCAGCGCTGGCACAGATAATTTGCCCTGATCAATCACAGATGCCCTGTATAAAGAAGTGGGAGAAGAGCAGGGAGTTCAAAGCCCCCCCCCCCCCCCCCCCGGGCTGCTATACAGGCTGTGTGGGCACTGACAGCTCATCACCCATGGAGGCAAGTACTGCACAGTGGTGATTGGGAGGGTATATGGATGGTATGCATATTCCTTAAAAAAAAAAAAAAAAAAAAATGCTGAAAACGTGAACTAATCCTTTAAGCTAGATCTTGAACAATGATGACCACACAGCTAGCATTTTTACCAGAAGGTGAGTGGTTGAACCCCTTTCTGTTTTTCTCATGACCGTTTCATTCAATTGGGATTGTAGGCCCATGGTGCACACTGGCTTTTGTTACCTAAAAAGGAATTGTTTTGTAGTTGTGATTTCTTGGGGGGGGAAATGTACTAAAAGAGGAGCATACAGAATCTGGAGGAGCTGTGCATAGTACCCAATCAGCTTCTAACTTCCAGAAACTGATTGGTTGCAGATTCTGTCTACTCCGGTCTTAGTAAGTTTCCCTTGTTGTTATTTATGCACGTTCCATCTTTTTCTACCGTATTTGCAGGCTGATCTGACACTTTGTAGCAGATTTTTAGTTTTCATGATGAAATGAAGTCTTTGGCTTGCTCTTTTGTCCCGTCCCCCCCCAGCTATTTTTTCTTTTGTTGGCTCTCGCTTACTCCCTCCGACCGCAGTGAATTTTCCTCCTCTCTGGTGTGAATTTCAAAAGATGCGCACCCAATGCTGGGGATCCCTCTGGTATCCACAAGACAATGAACTGCAGAGGAGCCTTGTTTCCCATGATACACCACTGAATGGGACTTGTTTTGCTTCTCATTACCGCAAGGAAAAGGCAGAGAAAGTTTTGGGCTAGAGGTGTGCAGGAGCACAGGACCACCCTACATGACATCACTGCAAGGAAGGAGGGAGAAAGAGGTGTGTGGGAGCACAGGACCACCCATCATTGCATCACTGCCAGGAAGGAGGGAGAAAGAGGTGTGTGTGAGCACAGGACCACCCATCATTGCATCACTGCCAGGAAGGAGGGAGAAAGAGGTGTGTGGGAGCACAGGACCACCCATCATTGCATCACTGCCAGGAAGGAGGGAGAGGGGGCAAGTAGGTGTGTGGGAGCCACCACATGTATGCCACCATAAACCAAAAGTTGGTCTTTATGGGAAAAAAAATGCCCCGTAGGATAAATATCTCGCTTGTCTTCTAAAAGGTAAAAATTAGAGGAGGTCCAGCCTGGTCGAAAAAAATTAAATAATTAGCAGCTACAAATATTAGGGTATTTACCGGTCCAGGGAGCCCGCAATGTCAGCACCCCAACTGATCGACTCACTGGTGCTGCCGCCGTCACCATTCCTGGTAAGGGAACCTAGCAGTGAAGCCTTTCAGCTTCACTGCTGGTTCCTTACCGAGCATGCGTGAAATGCAGTCCTTTCTAATTGGGAAGGTGGAGGAGGGGGCACAAACTTCTGGGAGATCGGCCCGTGGTCTATCTCCCGGAAGTGAAAAGGGGACCTGTCAAAAACGGGTCCCCCTCGAAAGGTGCCAAATGTGACACCGGAGGGGGGAGGGGGGGAAGCGTATAAGCTGAAGTTTCACTTTTGGGTGGAACTCCACTATAAAGTGCTGTTGCCAGTAACCACAAATCGGAATAAAGTGTTTTTTTTTTTTTTCTCCTCTTATGCATTTACATTCCCAACTGAAATCTGATTGGTTGTGAACAGCAACATCTGTTATATTTGCACAATGAAGACTTGAATCTGTTCTCACACTTTTTTCTGTCTACCCACTGCATCTATGTACTGAATAATATTCTAACAGGATACCAGGACACTTGGACCCCTTTCACACTGCGTCGTTTTGCAGGCGCTATTGCTAAAAAAATGGTGCCTGCAAAACTGACCTGAAACAGCCGCTGCCGTGTCTCCAGTGTGAAACCCCCGAGGGCTTTTACACTGGAAAGGTGCGCTAGCAGGACAGTAAAAAAAGTCATGCTAGTCGCATCTTTGGAGCGGTGTGTATATCGCTTCTCCATTGCTCCTGCCCATTAAAAACAATGGGACACCGCAGCTATACTGCCGGCAAAGCACCTCTGCAGAGGCACTTTGCAGTGGTTTTTAACCCTTTCTCGGCCGCTAGCAGGGGTGGGTGGGTAAAACTGCCCCGCTAGCGGCCGAATAGCGCCACAAAATTGGCGGTAAAGCGCCACTAAAAGTAGCGGCGCTTTACTGCTGACACCGCCCCAGTGTGAAAGAGGCCTTGGCGATCCCACCTGGTGTACCAGCACAACTGTCACTTCAAGCTTGTTGTTATAGTGTGTGTGTCATAATAAAAGGCCTTCTTTTTTTAAAAGAACTTTGTACTTTTGATTGTTTTTTCATTAACCACTTGCCTACTGTGCACATACACCCCCTTCCTGCCCAGACAAAATTTTAGCTTCCGGCACTGCATCGCTTTGACAATTGCGCGGTCGTGCGACGTGTCTCCCAAACAAAATTGACGTACTTTTTTTTCACATAAACAGAGCTTTCTTTTGGTGGCATTTGATCGCCTGTGCAGTTTAGTTTTTGAGCTATAAACAAAAAGAGTGTACATTTTGAAAAAAAAAAACACTTTTTTACCTTTTGCTATAATAAATATCCCATTTATTTTTTCTATCTCAGTTTAGGCCGATACGCATTCTTCTACATATTTTTGGTAAAAAAAAAAAAAATCGCAATAACCGTATAGTGACTGGTTTGCGCAAAAGTTATATTGCCTACAAAATAGGGGACATAATTATGATTTTTTTTTTTTTTCGGGACTGCGACATTATAGCAGACACATCGGACACATTTTTGGGACCATTCACATTTATACAGTGAACAGTGCTATAAATATGCATAGATTACTGTATAAATGTGACTGGCAGGGAAGGGGTTAACCACTAGGGGGCGGGGAAGGGGTTAAATGTGTAGCCTAGTGAGTGTTCTAACTGTAGGGGGGTGACCGATCTGTGTCCCTATGTACAAGGGACACAGATCGGTCTCCTCTCTCCCTGACAGGACGTGGATCTGTGTGTTTACACACACAGATCCACGGTCCTGCTCAGTTACTGGGCAATCGCGGGTGCCCGGCGGCCATCGGGCACACGCATTGTGTTCCCAGTAACGCGACGGGAGCGCGCGCCCCCTAGCGGCTTTAAATGACAGGATGTCATATGACGTCCTGTCGGAACAATGGAGTCTTCCGCCCGCCGTCATTTGACGGCGTGCGGTTGACAAGTGGTTAAAGAAATAGGATCTCTATTTATTTAGGAGGGACATACCATTGCATTTTTCCCTCTTGACCAGAATTGCTGCAATTATAATATTAAAAGTTATTTTACATTTTTTCAGTTCCTGGAGTTCATATAATCATTCATATTAAAATACAAAAAAAAAAAAAAAATAATTCACACGTGTATTACTTGGCCCTTGAGTATCAATGACGACACATTTACAAATTTGTATTTATTTTTATGAATGGAAAATGTACATGACTTTATCTTTTCAATATAAAACAAATCTATTATCTCTACATTAGAGAAAACCATTGTCAGTCATTAGAAATAGAAAGGACTTCAGCCTTAAAACAACCCCGATTCCTCCCAGCTGCTGAAGCATGCTGGGACATGTAGTCCCCCTGATGGTCCTTGATTGGTGGGGATTTATAGCATTGATGTTGTCAGAGTTTCTCAAATGGGAACAAATGTTTCTCCTCCCCCTTCTTCTCCCTCTTGCTCTTTCGTTTAGCTTTCCCCACCTGCAGTTCCTCGGTCTGGCGGTTTTGAGGCCAGGAGATGGCGGTGTCCTGGGCTGGGGTCTCGGATGATGGTTTTGCCTCCTCATCAGATGAGAATCCTTCTTCCCCCCCGAATGCTGCGTGTGAATGATCTGCATCCTGTTATAAGAAAACAACTCGAGTGACACACAGAATCACGTTCACTGCTCTCTGGATCTCAAAACGGTGGTGGACAGTTCAATAATAAATAAAAGGAGAGTAATCATCAGCCCTGTCCTCAGGGCCCACTAACGGGCCAGGTTTGGAAGATAACTGAACAGTGGCGGCTGGTGCTCAAAATTTTTTGGGGGGGGCGCAAACGAAAAAAAAAAAAATACCAATTGCAGCCTCACTGTACCTATCAATTGTCACCACTGTGCTGTGCCATCAAAACGCAGCCACCGTGCCAAGCCATCAAACGCAGCTACTGTGCCATCAATTGTCACCACTATGCCATCAAACACAGCCACTGTGCCCCCAATCGTCGCCACTAGCCACCGTGCCCAGTACCCCCCCCCCCCCTGGCACTTACCTTTATGGCCTCTACGTCCCTCGTCCCGCCCTGATTGGCTGAGACGCCTGTCAGTCTTATCCTCGGACGCACGGCCGGTGCGTCCCGAGGATGAGCTTCGGGAAGCCGACTACAGCCTCTGGCCGCTAGCCCTGATAGGCACTTCCACACAGCCAGCCAGCTGCCGCTATTCAGCTGACCGGCGCTCAATGTCCGGTCAGCTATTGAATAGTGGGCGGCAGCGGCGAAAATATACAGATTCATACAGTGTATGAATCTGTATATTTTACTGGCTGTGAGCGAGCCAGAGGGGGCGGCGCTCCTGCGTCCCTATGGACGCACCGCCACTGTAACTGAAATACATGACAGGTGATATCATTTGCTGCTCAGTGATTGCAGTATTCTAGTCTGCATCTCCCCAAGGTAATACATAAAACCTGGCCTGTTAGTGGGGCCCTGAGGACAGGGCTGATGACCACTGATCTAGACACACGGCACGCCATCTGATCATACACATTATTGGTGAACTCAGATTCTCCGCTGCCTTGAAGGGGGTTTGCAGCATTTGGTGGAGGTGCCGTACAGTACATCCCATTGTGCAAAGGAAATTCACAGATTGCGACGTCGCTAAACTATCTTCGATGTACTTTTCCCAGATACATAGGGGTTGATTTACTAAAGGCAAGTAGACTGGAGCAACTGCACAGAGCTCAGTATATGAGCAGAAGCTCTGATGACTTCCAGCATCAATCATGTTCACTTATCCAAGTATAGGTTTGCCTAGCTCATGGGTCTTCAAACTACGGCCCTCCAGTTGTTGAGGAACTACAATTCCCATCATGCCTAGTCATGTATGTGAATGTCAGTGTGTTATAATGCCTCATGGGATGTGTAGTTCTACAACAGCTGGGGGGCCGTAGTTTGAGGATCTCTGTTGTAGAGCTAGGCCCTTTAGAAGGAAAGAAAAATGATGTTTGACTAATAAATCAAACCCCCCTGCTTACATGCCCATACTGCCAACCCCCCCCCAAAAAAAAAATCCCATTCTTGGCACTCTGCCAAATATGCTTTCGCTACTCACCAGACACCACCCCCCGCCTTACTCTCAGCAGTATACCAAACACCACCCCCTCCCCCCCAACACCCTGCCATACACCCCCTCTCACTTTCAGGACTCCCACTACTACTCTGTCAAAACCCCCCTGCTCACCTTGCTCTGCCAAGCACCCCATCACTCTGCAAGATCCCCACCCCCCTGCTCTCAGTACTATGCCAAATGCCCCTTCCTCTCACTACTCTGTGCCAAACACCCCACCTGCTCCCATCACTCTTCCAGACCCCCACGTCCATATTCCCAGCACTCTGTCAAATACCACCCGCACCTCCTGGCTCCCAACACCCTGCCAAGTACCCCCACTTTCCTTAAGCACTATGCCAAATGCCCCCTCTTTGGCTGCTCTCAGCACTCTGCTAAATGCACCCCCCATCCTACCATACGCCCACTCTTGCTTTCAGCACTCTGCCACCCCCAACTCTCCTTCCCCACTCTGTCAAAAGCCCCCTATTCCCATCACTCTGCCAGACCCCCACCCCCTGCTCTCAGCACTATGCCAAACGCCCCCCCCCCCCCTTTCGCTGCTCTCAGTACCCTGCTAAATGCAACCCACCATACACCCACTCTCGCTTTCAGCAATCTACCACCCCCACTACCACTCTGTGAAAAGCCCTCTGCTCCCATCACTCTGCCAGACCCCCACCCCCTGCTCTCAGCACTATGCCATACACCACCACTCGCTTTCAGTACTCTGACAAACAAACCCCCCCCCCCCCCCCCCCAAGCACTGTGCCAAATGCCCCCTTCTTTCACTACATTCCCAGCACTCTGGCAAATAGCTGACCTCCAATACTCCACCAAATACCCCCACTCGCTTTTAGCACTATGTCAAATGCCCCCCTTTGATACTCTCAACACTCTGCTAAATGCAAACCCAAATCCCCCCCCCCCTCATTGCCCATTCTGGAATGGCACACCTTTTGTTGACAGGGCGATACATCTGAAGGCTAAAAATATTGAAAAATCAGCAACTCTACAGCTATAGTATTTGACTTGGTTATTGATCATATTGGAATGTTTCCGCTCCTCCATAATGAAAAATGAATTACAGATCTGATAGGGAGAGGGGGGGGGGGAACTCTGAAATCTCTCTATACACAGAAGGCCAAAGAATCCCTCGTTGTACTTCTTCCATTACTCACCTTATTGCCATAGCGTGCTTTTAATCTCTCCCGGATCAGAAGTCCCTTGATCAGCAGCTTCCAGTTTCCCCAAACTCGCTTTTCCCGCTTCTGCAGAACAAGAACAGATTAGGGGGTTATATGGCTGTCTCGGCCCTAGAATTATCAGTCGTATTTCAGATGGCGGATGGTTGTTATCAGCAGGGGAGATGCCGGGGATCCCAGGCAGTTGGGGGGGGGGGGGGGGGGGGGGGACTCCATGCATCCCCATGCAGATCTGTTTTACTGCAAGGACTCTGCTTAGCGACTCACCTCCTTCTGCTTGCGCTCAATGTCAACCTGTTCGTTCTCCCAGGCGCCCATCAGGATGTCCTTGTGCTCCTCACACACGATGTAACCGTCCGTCCTGGAAGAAAACCAGCCGCACATAACGGATATAAAATCTTGCTCAGAGCTGGCCTATTGAGATTACAATCTTCTACTGCAGGAGCAGGAAAAGAATGTTAGGCACAGGATTAAAGTGACCCCACACACAAAGTTTGGACAGGCTCCTGTGTCCTGGACTGGACTCTGATCTTACTACACACTGACTGTCCCTGGCCTGCTCCTTTAGTTCATTCAAAGCACGGAGGGTCGGTCTCACATGCAAATAAAACAAATAAGATTTCCCACCCATCAAGGCATTTTATTATTTGCAGGGTGAGGGCTCTTGAGAGGAGTACTGAAGTAAAGTGCTGTGATGTTTTCAGGGTGCTATTTACAGATTCCTGCCAGCACAGTAACTGGTCTGGCGGTGATCAAGGACGCTGTAACTGGTGTGGCGAGATCAAGGACACCAACTGGTGTGGCGGTGATCAAGGACGCTGTAACTGGTGTGGCTGTGATCAAGGATGCTGCAATAGGACTGGTGTGGCGGAGATCAGGGACAATAGGACTGGTGTGGCGGTGATCAGGGACAATAGGACTGGTGTGGCGGTGATCAGGGACAATAGGATAGGTGTGGCGGAGATCAGGGACAATATGACTGGTGTGGCGGAGATCAGGGACAATATGACTGGTGTGGCGGAGATCAGGGACAATATGACTGGTGTGGCGGAGATCAGGGACAATATGACTGGTGTGGCGGAGATCAGGGACAATATGACTGGTGTGGCGGAGATCAGGGACAATATGACTGGTGTGGCGGAGATCAGGGACAATATGACTGGTGTGGCGGAGATCAGGGACAATATGACTGGTGTGGCGGAGATCAGGGACAATATGACTGGTGTGGCGGAGATCAGGGAAAATATGACTGGTGTGGCGGTGATCAGGGACAATATGACTGGTGTGGCGGTGATCAGGGACAATATAACTGGTGTGGTGGAGATCAGGGACAATATGACTGGTGTGGTGGAGATCAGGGAAAATATGACTGGTGTGGCGGTGATCAGGGACAATATGACTGGTGTGGCGGAGATCAGGGACAATATGACTGGTGTGGCGGTGATCAGGGACAATATGACTGGTGTGGTGGAGATCAGGGACAATATGACTGGTGTGGTGGAGATCAGGGACAATATGACTGGTGTGGCGGAGATCAGGGACAATATGACTGGTGTGGCGGAGATCAGGGACAATATGACTGGTGTGGCGGAGATCAGGGACAATATGACTGGTGTGGCGGAGATCAGGGACAATATGACTGGTGTGGCGGAGATCAGGGACAATATGACTGGTGTGGCGGAGATCAGGGACAATATGACTGGTGTGGCGGAGATCAGGGAAAATATGACTGGTGTGGCGGTGATCAGGGACAATATGACTGGTGTGGCGGTGATCAGGGACAATATAACTGGTGTGGTGGAGATCAGGGACAATATGACTGGTGTGGTGGAGATCAGGGACAATATGACTGGTGTGGTGGAGATCAGGGACAATATGACTGGTGTGTTGGAGATCAGGGACAATATGACTGGTGTGTTGGAGATCAGGGACAATATGACTGGTGTGGCGGAGATCAGGGACAATAGGACTGGTGTGGCGGAGATCAGGGACAATATGACTGGTGTGGCGGAGATCAGGGACAATATGACTGGTGTGGCGGAGATCAGGGACAATATGACTGGTGTGGCGGAGATCAGGGACAATATGACTGGTGTGGCGGAGATCAGGGACAATATGACTGGTGTGGCGGAGATCAGGGACAATATGACTGGTGTGGCGGAGATCAGGGACAATATGACTGGTGTGGCGGAGATCAGGGACAATATGACTGGTGTGGCGGAGATCAGGGACAATATGACTGGTGTGGCGGTGATCAGGGACAATATGACTGGTGTGGCGGAGATCAGGGACAATATGACTGGTGTGGCGGTGATCAGGGACAATATGACTGGTGTGGCGGAGATCAGGGACACTGAATGACAGCGCTGGTCTGGTGACCTTGTACAGCTGTGGTGGTGATCAGAGATGATGGCTGGCAGCACAGACATACAGTGATATCAGAGCAGCCAGGCACTGTACATGAACACCACCACAGTGGTACAAGGTACAATTCTGGAAGGAAGTATGTCGTCCCGGAATGAGAGAGCACCCACCTGGCCATTTATGTACATTGGCTTGGCAGGAAGTAGTTCAAAACATGTCCACTCTCATGTAAGCTTTACACAACTGATCCTCCCTCTCCTGGACGGCATGTTATCACTAGTTATACTTCCGGAATTCGGTACAGACAGGGCGGTCTTAATGCATGGGCACTGCCCAGGGACCCCAAGATACGTATTTGCCAACTGTCCTGGATTTGCCGGAAAAGTCATGCTTTTTGCTAAGCTATCCCAGGATTGCTGTGTCCCGGGCAGCATCCTGAAACCTGTACTGTGCCCTGCTGAACCCCCCCCCCCCTCTGTAATATGCCCTGCTGACCTCCCCTGTAATGTTCCCTGCTGACCCCCCCCCACCCTCCCCACTGTGCCTTCCTGACCCCCCCCCCCCCCGTACTGTGCCCTCCTGATTCTCCCCCTGTGACCTCCTGACCCCCCCCCATACTGTGCCCTCCTGCCCCCCCTGTAATGTGCCCTCCTGCCCCCCACAATGTGCCCTCCTGCCCCCCACAATGTGCCCTCCTGCCCCCCACAATGTGACCTCCTGATTCTCCCCATGACCTCCTGATTCTCCCCCTGCGACCTTCCGATTCTCCCCCTGCGACCTTCCGATTCTCCCCCTGCGACCTTCCGATTCTCCCCCTGCAACCTTCCGATTCTCCCCCTGCGACCTTCCGATTCTCCCCCTGCGACCTCCCGATTCTCCCCCTGCGACCTCCCGATTCTCCCCCTGCGACCTCCCGATTCTCCCCCTGTGACCTCCCGATTCTCCCCCCCACCCCATACTGTGCCCTCCTGCCCCCTGTAATGTGCCCTGCTGACCCCCCCCATACTGTGCCCTCCTGACCCACCCCCCCCCTGTAATGTGCCCTCCTGATTCTCAACTGTACTGTGCCCTCCTGACCCCCCTCTGTAATTTGCCCTGCTGATCGACCCCCCCCTCATAATGTGCCCTCCTGATTCTCCCCTGTACTGTGCCCTCCTGACACCCCCCGTAATGTGCCCTCCTGATTGTCCCCTGTACTGTGCCCTCCTGACACCCCCGTAATGTGCCCTCCTGATTGTCCCCTGTACTGTGCCCTTTGTGTTTATTAGTCTTTGATCTATGACATGTTTTCTTATTTTTTCAAATCAATGTTCTTGAACGTACTAATGAATATATGTTTAATTCTATCGACTATTTATAATTTAATTCTTGAGACTAGGCGCATAGGCTGGTGGGGGCCCCAGTGCATTTCTTTGCCCAGGGGCCCATGATGCTATTAAGACGGCCCTGGGTATAGACCCCCCCCCCCCTGCTACAATAACAGCCTTACACAGGGTGCGAGTATCCGCCGTGGAAGTCAAATCCGGTGATGGCGTGGACGCAGTCGATGTCCAGCTTCCTGGCCACGCGGTGCAGGTTCGGCATTTGCAGTTGAACGCAGCCGATCGGCAACATGCAAGGCTTGAACAGGTAAACGTTTCCAAACTCATTGCGGGGAACCTGCAAATAAAGCGAAGAGCAGACAGGATGAGGGAGAGTCTCCTTCAGGGGGACCAGAGGTGACCCCCGGACACAGCGACTCACCTTCCCGTCCACAGCGACAGGCGGCTGATAATCCTCCGTCTGCCACGGGCCAAACAGAGCGAGGTCATTGCTGTCCCTGCTCTCTGGATCCGCCATACGGGCTTTCCGCGCTCGGTTGGACTGTCCTTTCACCATCTGTGCAGACAACCAGAGAAATGCTGACACAGAGAAATGCACAACGTGGACTTACTTTATACATGTAAGGTTAAAGGTGAACTCTAGACCAACCACAGAAACAAAACGCACAGATAAAATACATTTATGGGAGCCAAAGCATTTGTATTTCTGTCCATCCAGTCTTGAGATTTACAAAGCTCTGCCACCCAGTTCAGCAGACCAAATTTTATTCTCAGCTGCATTTTAGTAGCGCCTGCAGGTCTTGTCCCTCAGCCTGTAAATGGACAGTGAAGGGAGAAGCAGCAGAGTGATGAACTCCTCTCTCTGCTCTCCCCCATCTGCAGGGACATTGCACTGCAGCACCTTATGCTGCTTCTCTCTCCCGGTCTGAGCTCTGCTGTGTAGGAGATTGCAAGAGGAATATACCAAGTCATATTAACCACTTAAGGACCGGACCAATATGCTGCTAAATGACCCAAGGGGTTTTTACAATTCGGCACTGCGTCGCTTTAACAGACAATTGCGCGGTCGTGCGACGTGGCTCCCAAACAAAATTGGCGTCCTTTTTTTTTCCTCACAAATAGAGCTTTCTTTTGGTGGTATTTGATCACCTCTGCGGTTTTTATTTTTTGCGCTATAAACAAAAATAGAGCGACAATTTTGAAAAAAATGCAATATTTTTTACTTTTTGCTATAATAAATATCCCCCAAAAACATATATATATAAAAAAAAAAATTTTCCTCAGTTTAGGCCGATACGTATTCTTCTACCTATTTTTGGTAAAAAAAAAAATCGCAATAAGCATTTATCGGTTGGTTTGCGCCAAATTTATAGCGTTTACAAAATAGGGGATAGTTTTATTTTTTTTATTTTTTTTTTACTACTAATGGCGGCGATCAGCGATTTTTTTTCGTGACTGCGACATTATGGCGGACACTTCGGACAATTTTGACACATTTTTGGGACCATTGTCATTTTCACGGCAAAAAATGCATTTAAATTGCATTGTTTATTGTGAAAATGACAGTTGCAGTTTAGGAGTTAACCACAGGGGGGCGCTGAAGGAGTTAGGGTTCACCAAGTGTGTGTTTACAACTGTAGGGGGGTGTGGCTGTAGGACTGACGTCATCGATCGAGTCTCCCTATAAAAGGGATCACACGATCGATGCAGCCGCCACAGTGAAGCACGGGGAAGCCGTGTTTACATACAACTCTCCCCGTTCTTCAGCTCCGGGGAGCGATCGCGAGGGGACGGCTATTCGAAATGAATAGCCGCGCCGTCGTCCCGGATCGCTCCTGAAGCCACAGGAACCGCCGCAAGTACCGGGGGGGGGGTCCCGATCGGACCCCTGACCCACGTCTAGGCAGGGACGTACAGGTACGCCAATGTGCCTGTCCGTACCATTCTGCCGACGTAAATGTACATGCGGCGGTCCGGAAGTGGTTAAAGTGGAGGTCCGCCCACCGCTGCAACAATTAACATACCGCAGCTGATGACTTTTAATAAATGGGCACTTACCAATCCTGGAGTCCAGCGATGTCGGCACCCTGCAGCAGAGGTTTCCATCAGCTGTCGGGTGCATGCCGCCTCCATTGTGAGTAAGGGAATCCTGCAGTGTAGCCTTACGGCTTCACGCCGGGAACCTTACTGCGCATGCGCGAGGCTCCGCTCCTCTCTCCTACTGGCCCGGCAGCCCCCGCGGGAACATCAATACCCGCGGCTGAGGCTCCCAGAAGTGGGAACAAGATACCTGTGAAAGACAGGTATCCTGTCCCTCTTTTGGGTGGAACTCCGCTTTAAAATACTTAGGCCCCTTTCACACTGGGGCGGGAGGTGCGGTGACATATTTGGCCACTAGCAGTGCGGTTTTACCCCCCCGCTAGCGCCCGAAAAAGGGTTAAAGCGGAGGTTCACCCTAAAAACAAGTATATACCATTCCATCCAGCATACTGCCGACATGTACAGTATGCTGGGGTTTTTTCCGCTATACATACCGCCATATAGCTATTTTCCCCCCCGGCTTCCAGGTAGTGGATCCCGCGGGAGTGGGTGTTCCTATTCAGAGACTAAGTGATTGACGTGATGACAAAAGCTTCCCACCGGCGCATAAGCGCGTCATCAGTTTCCAAAAGAAGCCGAACTGCGAGTCGGCTCTATACGGCGCTTGCGCACCGACGTTCGGCTTCTTTCGGAAACTGGTGACGCGTATTATGTGCCGGAGGGAAGCTTTTGTCATCACGTCAATCACTAATGCCGCGTACACACCATCACTTTATGTGATGAAAAAAAATGACGTTTTTAAAAACGTCACTTTAATTGACCGTGTGTGGGGGAAAACGTCGTTTTATGTCTTGTAAAAAACGACAGAAAAAAATTGAAGCATGCTTCAATTTTATGTGTCGTTTTTCAAAAGTGCACTTTTTACTTCACAGAAATTGACCGTGTGTAGCAAAAAACGTCGTTTTCTAAGACGTTTTTTCATCCACGCATGCCCAGAAGCAAGCTTCAATGGTAAAACGTGGTGGAACGTAACATCACTTTGCAAGATCATTGTGAGAAAACGATGGTGTGTAGGCAACTTCGTCTTAGAAAATTGAAGTTTCAAAAACGTCATTTTTTACTTCACAGAAAGTGTCGTTTTTTTTCATCACATAAAGTGATGGTGTGTACGGGGCATTAGTCTCTGAATAGGAACGCCCACTCCTGCGGGATCCACTACCCGGAAACCGGGGGGGGGGGGGGGGGAGAAATGGCTATACGGCGGTATGTATAGCGAAAAAAAAACAGCATACTGTACATGTCGGCAGTATGCTGGATGGAATGGTGTATACTTGTTTTTAGGGTGAACCTCCACTTTAAATACCGCGGTTTCCCATTTCTTTCAATGGGAAGGAGCGGCAAACACACCGCTCCTAAGATGCGACTAGCAGGACTTTTGGAGCGGTCCCGCTAGCGCTGTTTCAGGTCGGTTTGCAGGCGCTATTTTTAGCGCAATAGCGCCTGCAAACCGACCAGTGTGAAAGGGGTCTTAGAGTAAAACTAAAAGGAATGCAATAAGGTAAAACATTTTTAGATACTACTATCACACCCCACCTCCATTTCATTCGGGTGAAGCATTGCATGATCGCGCAATTGTCAGTTAAAAGCGATGCAGTGCCGAAATGTAAAAAGTGCTCTGGTCAAGAAGGGGGTAAAATCTTCCGGGGCTGAAGCGGGTTAATGCAGAGAATCCACTAATGTAAAAAAAACTTCTGCCTTTAGAGCCACTTTAAGTTTTCCGGTTGTGCATGTATCTGAAGATGTGGGCACACAAGAGATGTTGGTTACCTTGTAAGGCACTTCTCCCAGCCGCACCACACGGGCCTCCTTCAGCCAGGTGTCTTTGGAGTGCAGCGTCTGAACACACGACCTGAAGGAGAGATCACAATCAACTCTGTGCAAGATTTACAACGGGGAACCCACTGCACACATCTTCTATCACTGCTTCCAGGAGGGAGGAAGATACACTAACAGGGGCGGACTGACCATTGAGTCACTCGGGCACTGCCCGAGGGCCCCATGCCACTAGGGGGCCCTATGCCACTAGGGGGCCCCATCCGGGTTGCCAGGCTCAGTAAAACCAGGGACAGTATGTAAAAATCTGTGTTTTTTTTAGATCTGTCCCTGATATGTCCGAAACTGACATGCTTTTAATGTGAATATCCCAAGATTTTAGCTGCCCTGCCTCTGCACTGCCTCCTGGCGTGGTGGCCATCTGTAAGCCAGAGGGGCCCCATAATCTTCTATTGCCCGGGGGCCCCATGAGTTGTCAGTCCGCCCCTGTACACTAAATGGCCAAATATACAAATAATTTACCCCCTGCAGATTGTGTAAGTTTGCCCACTTACAAAGAAATGAAGGGTCTACGATTTTTATCATCGGTGTATTTTATATATTAGAGACAGAATATCAACCAAAAATCCAGAAAAAACACAAATGTTATAAATTGAGTTGCAGTTTAGTGAGTAAAATAAGTATTTGATCCCCTTAGTACTTGGAGGAGAAACCCTTGTTGGGAAGCACAGAGGTCAGACATTTCTTGTAGTTGACCAGGTTTGCACATCTCAGGAGGGATTTTGGTCTCCACTTTTCTTTACAGATTTTCTCATAATCCCTAAAGCGGATGTGCCATGAAAAAAAAAATATTAAAAGCCAGCAGCTACAAATACTGCAGCTGCTGACTTTTAATATTAGGACACTTACCTGTCCTGGAGTCCAGCGCCGTCCGCAGCAGAGGACGAGCGACCGCTCATCATTCTGCTGCTCCCCCCGCCATCCTCAGTGAGGGAACCAGGAAGTGAAGCGCTCCGGCTTCACTACCCGGTTCCCCAAGGCGCATGCGCGGGTTGCGCTGTGCCTGCTGATTGGCTCCCGCTGTGCTCTGGGAGCCGAGTGTTGCCAGAGCACAACGGGGGGGGAGGACGGGAGGTGACGTTCTGCCCGCAGTCTGCCCGAGACTGTGTGGCCGGAAGTGGGTGCAAATACCTGTCTTTAGAAATGTGACACCGGAGGGGGGGAGGGTTCCGATCAGCGTGAGTTCCACTTTAGGGTGGAGAACCGCTTTAAGGTTTCTTGGCTGTCTCTTGGCAACTCAAAGTTTCAGCTCCCTCCATAAATTTCCTATAGGACTTATGCTGCGTGCACACGATCATTTTTCGCCATGAAAAAAACGTTGTTTTAAAAAAAAGTCATTTAAAATGATGGTGTGTGGGCTTTACATCATTTTTCGGCTTCTGAAAAACAACAAAAAATTATTTCGAACATGCTGCATTTTTTAACGACGTTTTAAACTATGTCGTTTTTCGGGTTGTAAAAAATGATCGTGTGTGGCCTAAAACAACGTTAAAAACCCTGCGCATGCTCAGAAGCAAGTTATGAGACGGGAGCGCTCGTTCTGGTAAAACTACCGTTCGTAATGGAGTAAGCACATTCATCACGCAGTAACAGACAGAAAAGCGCGAATCGTCTTTTACGAACACGGAATCAGCTAAAGCAGCCCCAAGGGTGGCATCATCCGCATGGAACTTCCCCTTTACAGTGCCGTTGTACGTCACCGGGCTTTGCTAGAGCATTTTCAAAAAACGATGGTGTGTGGGCAACGTCGTTTTAATGATGAAGTTGGAAAAACTTCGTTTTTTTTCATGCCGAAAAATGATCGTGTGTGCGCAGCATAAGGTCTGGAGACTGGCTAGGCCACTCCATGACCTTAATGTGTTTTTTCTTGAGCCACTCCTTAGTTGCCTTGGTGATATGTTTTGGGTCATTGTCATGCTGGAAGGCCCATCCATGACCCATATTCAGTGTTCTGGTTTAGGGAAGAAGGTTCTCATCCAAGATTTTACAATACACTGCCCCATCCATTGGCCCCTCAATGGGGCAAAGTCGGCCTGTACCTTTAGCAGAGAAACAGCCCCAAAGCATCATGTTTCCACCTCCATGTGCGACTGTAGGGATGGTGTTCTTAGGGTCATAGTCAGCATTTTTCTTCCTCCAAACACAGCGAGTCGAGTTAATGCTCAGTTTTGGTCTCATCTGACCACAGAACTTTCTCCCAATCCTCCTCTGAATCATTTAGATGTTCATTGTCATGACTGTACGTGTGCCGCCTTCTCAGCGTGTTTGGAGGAAGGAAAATGCTGACTATGACCCCAAGAACACCATCCCTACAGTCAAGCATGGAGGTGGAAACATTATACGGCAAAATCATGTGTTTTCGGCTTTTTCTTTATCGGCAAAATGCAGAGAGCACACTCCACTCTTCTGGGAAGACTTTCTACAAGATGTTGGAGGATGTTAAAGCAGCCAAGAGGGCCAACTCCATATTAATGGCCATGGTTCTGAAACGGAATGTCCAACAAACTCATAAATTGTAAGAGCCCTTTCACACTGAGCCGCGGGCAGCGTTGGCGGTACAGAGCCGCTAGTTTTAGCGGCGCTTTACCGCTGTTTTAGTGGCGCTATTTGGCCACTAGCGGGATGCTTTTAACCCCCGCTGGCGGCCGAAGAAAGGGTTAAATGCGCCTGTGTAGCTCCACTGCTGAAGCGCTTTGCAGGCGCTTCGGCAGCGGTGCCCATTCATTTTAATGGGCAGGGGCACTTTAGGAATGGTGTATACACCCCGCTCCTCCACCGCCCCATAGATGCTGCTTGCAAGAAAAAAAAAAATTTAAGGTCCTGACAGCGCAGCGCTCCAGTGTGAAAGCACTCGGGCTCTCACATTGGGGAGGCTTTCTCACATAGTGTCTCCCCCCCCCCCTACAACAAAACAACAGTTCAGACACAAATGTTCTTATTTTTGGTCCTCTGCACAAATTTAATGGATAGGAGGTGAAAAAATAAATAAATAATGTATGTTTCAGACTTGTTATAATGGTCAACCATGTTATTTTTTCATCCATTATCATATCTGAAGAGTACAATGCAATCAGCTGTCATGTTCTTTACCTGGAATAGACGGCTTCCCCTCGGCAGTAGCCCAGGACGGCGGCAGATTCTGGGTAGATCGCCTCGTATTTCAGTAGATGTCTCTTCAAGGCGTACAGGGGATGATTCTTATATTCTGTGATTGAGGTTGGCAGTGGTTTATCCAGTAATTTAGATTCAAACTGCAGATAAGACAGCAGAGATTTACCGTCATAACGGGTATTTAAGGTTGTCTTCATTTCAGTAACTCGTTTTAAACCCAGTTCCAGCTAACGTTTTTAAAGTACACCCTGTACAACCACTTTTACCCAGGGCCGTCTTAATAGCATCATGGGCCCCTGGGCAAAGAAATGCTCTGGGGCCCCTACAATGATGACAGTGCAGGTAAACAGACATCAAGTAGGTAGGAGGCAGACTGCCTCCCCTGTATATCCATCACTCTCAGTGCCACCATGGGGCCCCCAATTTCAGGGCAGCGTGGGCTCAAGGACCAGCTGCTTTGGGGAAAGTACAGGGGCCCCCCCATGCAGCTGGGGCCCCTGGGCAGTGCCCAGGTGTGCCCTCTCATTAAGACAGCCCTGCTTTTACCTACAGGTGAGCCTAGATTAAGGCTTACCTGTAGGTGCAAGAAATATCTCCTAAACCTACACGGTTTACAAAAGAGACGATGAAAAGCCACACCCCCTTCACGCAGCACACAGGAACAGAGCTGGAGCTGTCAATCACAGGCTGTGTACTGCAGCTCCCTCCCCTGCCATCTTTTTAATTTTTGGTGTCAGGAAAACTTGTCAGAAATGACTCATTTTGATAGCAGAGGAAGGAGGCAGCAGAGAGAAATTACACTGAGTGCTCTGGAATGAGACAAGTATACACTATAGACGCAGGGGTCTCAAACTGGTGTTCCTCCAGCTGTGGCGAAACTACAAGTCCCATGAGGCATTGCAAGGCTGACAGTTACAAGCACGGCTCCCACAGACAGAGGCATGATGGGACTTGTAGTTTCGCAACAGCTGAAGGGCGGCCAGTTTTTATACCCCCTGCTATAGAGGGATATGCTTTGTTCATATTTCATGTCTGAGTGTTACCTTGCTGAAACTTTTAAAGTGGTTGTAACACTCAGGCATGAAATATGAACAAAGCATATCCCTCTGTAGCAGGAGTCTCAAACTGGCAGGCCCTCCAGCTGTTACGAAACAACAAGTCCCATCATGCCTCTGCCTGTGGGAGTCATGCTTGTAACTGTCAGCCTTGCAATGCCTCATGGGACTTGTAGTTTTGCAACAGCTGGAAGGCCGCCAGTTTGAGACCCCCTGCTATAGAGGGATATGGGCCCGGATTCATAAAGAATTTACGTTGGCGTATCTATTGATACGCCGCGTAAATTCAAAGCTGGGCCGGCGTATCTTCTTTCGGTATTCAGAAAGCAAGATACGCCGAAATTAGGCTAAGATCCGACTGGCGTAAGGAATATGCTAATTAGGTAGATACGCCAATTCAGAAACGTACGTCCGCCCGGCACATTTTTTTTACGTCGTTTACGTTGGGCTTTTTCCGGCGTAAAGTTACCCCTGCTATATGAGGGGTATCCTATGTTAAGTATGGACGTCGTTCCCGCGTCAAATTTTATAAAAATTTTACGTAATTTGCGCAAGTCGTTCGCGAATAGGGCTGTACGTAAGTTACGTTCACGTCTAAAGCAATGACGATTTGCGGCGTAATTTCGAGCATGCGCACTGGGATTCTTTCACGAACGGCGCATGCGCCGTTCGTAAAAAACGTCAAATACGCGGGGTCACATGTAAATTAAATAAAACACGCCCACATCATCCACATTTGAATTAGGCGGGCTTACGCCGGACCACATGCATTACGCCGCCGTAACTTAGGGCGCAAGTTCTTTCTGAATACGGAACTTGCGCCCTAATTTACGGCGGCATAACGTGTCTCAGATACGTTACGCCCCGCCGATAGATACACCAATGTATCTGAATCCGGGCCATGCTATTTTGTATCTGAGTGTTACAACCACTTTGGTAAATACACTCTGTGCTCCCACACATATAGTTCTCACAGTCATTCTGTTTTCTCCAGTCATGAAAATTCTGCTAAAAAAATTGTAGAAGAAATATAAAATGTAACTTCTCACCTCGGCTTCTTCTCGATCTTCCAGTTTCATGTCACGGTTTCTAAAAGGCATCAGCGTCTCTTCCCACCACTCCGGATCGACGCGGCGTTTGTGGGTTTTGGTCATCCACTCCGGATCGTACCTGCGCGTCACGTCGTTCATGTGGCCCGAGTTATCGATCCCCACCACGTAGACGACGGGCTTGGTGGCAGCCTTGAAGCACGTTGAAGGCTTGTTCACCGTCCCATGGAGGCAGTCCACACAGATCCACCTCTCCTCCTTCTCCAGGTAGACTTCCAACCACTGATCGCTGCCTCTGGGGGCCGGTGGGATCTCCTCAACGTCATCATC
This sequence comes from Rana temporaria, assembly GCF_905171775.1. Taxonomy (NCBI): domain Eukaryota; kingdom Metazoa; phylum Chordata; class Amphibia; order Anura; family Ranidae; genus Rana; species Rana temporaria. Next base: position 11,192,088 of record NC_053495.1, on the reverse strand, counting down.
TGATGAGATGACCTTGCCTCTTCCTGTCGGCTGGGCATCGTCCTTTTTGGGAGAACTTTTTGCTTTGGGCTGTCCCGGGCTCTTTGATGGTACTATTGCAGAGTTCTTTGTGTTCTGATTTGAGGGACTTGCAACTTTCCACACAGGCTCGTCCGCGTCGGAGGAATCGCTGTCCTCGCTGTCCTCCTTGGCCTCGCTGTCACTGCAGGCAAATTCAGAACCGCTGCTGGCCGCCCCGCTTTCGCTTTCTTCCTTGTATGAGATTTTAGAGGCTGCTTTTCTCCGGAGCTTGTTTTTGGGGCCGGGTCTCGGCCTGGCTTCCTCATCACTCTTGGCTTGGGCCTTCTTAGCCATCTTCTTTGATTTGTTGGCCTCTTTCACAGATTTTTCTGCTGCCACTGGAGTCTCGTCCTCATCGGCGTCACCAAAAACCGCGTTCTCTTGTTTCAGCTGCTTCTTTTTTAGGGGCTTCGCTTTTGATTTAGATTTAGAAGGCCTCCTGGGTTTGGAGGATTTCTTTGTCGTTTTAGAGGATGACTTCCCTGTAGAAGTACGTTTCGTCTGGAGAGGATCACAAATCCAGGTTATAAAACTGAGCCAAAGTCTGATTTCCACAGTGGCGGTGTGTCCATAGGGGGCGCATGGGCGCCGCCCCCTCTCTCCTGCACCACTCTATCACCATAGATCGATTAACGATCTATGGTCGCCACTGATTCCCCTTATTCAGGTGTCCGGCCCCTTTTTGGTCGCCGGGCACCAGAATTACAGCGACGGGGGTGTTTTTTAGAAGCCATAGGCTCTAATAGGTGCACAAAAATCTGATTAGAGCCATAGGCTCTAATGGGTGCACAGCGTTGTGTTAGCAAAGCAAAGGTATTCGCTTTGCTAACACAGAACCGTCTCTCAGCCAATCAGGTGCTCGGGTCTGTTACCTGAAACGTCAGACGCTGCGATTGGACGCCTGATAGAGAGGACGGAAGAAGACGTAGAGGAGCGTGCAGGACACCGCCGCTGACCCACTGCGAGACAGGTAAGTGCTGGGAAATGCACACTGGCAGCGGCAATTGATGGGCACACTGGCAGCATTTGATGGGCACACTGGCAACAATTGATGGGTACAGTGGCTGCGCTTGATGGGCACAGTGGCTGCGCTTGATGGGCACAGTGGCTGCGCTTGATGGGCACAGTGGCTGCGCTTGATGGGCACAGTGGCTGCGCTTGATGGGCACAGTGGCTGCGCTTGATGGGCACAGTGGCTGCGCTTGATGGGCACAGTGGCTGCGTTAGATGGGCACAGTGGCTGCGCTTGATGGGCACAGTGGCTGCGCTTGATGGGCACAGTGGCTGCGCTTGATGGGCACAGTGGCTGCGCTTGATGGGCACAGTCATATCATATGGTGGAGAGGGGGATTATAGTGTGAGGTTGTTTTTCAGGGGTTGGGCTTGGCTCCCTAGTTCCAGTGAAGGGAACGCTTAAGGCGTCAAGTTCCTCCACCCCAAACCCGCTCATCCTGTCTTTATGGACAACTAGTTTTATATAACAGTCATTTTATGCTTCAATATATTGAAATATGGATTGAGCAATAAGGTCAGTAAACAGGAACACATAAGAATGAGGGGCACAGAGCCGATCTTACCTTGGCAGAAGGCTCCTTCAGAGGGATGGGCTGCAGTGACAACACCAACCGACTCAGAAGCTGCAGAGCTCGCAGGAGGATCAGGAAAAGCTGCAGAGAAACCAGAAAACGCAATCAGATGTGTTTCTGAAAATTGTTATCACATTTTTACCATACGTTGGTGTTTTTGGACTGGTACCTGTGCCAAGTGGCCGACCTTCTGCGTTCAAAATGTAGCAGGGCAACCACTCAGCATGTGACTATGTATGCTCTCTATGTTGCAGATAGAGAAAGGAGCTGTGTGTTAGTGGGGGTCCTGACTCTCCTGTAGTCCAAGGGAGGGAGCGAGCACAACACTCCACACCAGGGAGAAAGCCTCACATTACTGTGTGGAGTTACAGACAGAAGAACAGGAAGTGAGGATTTCTCAGAAGAAATAAGGACATTTAGAAGCAAAATGGAAGGATGAGGTAAGTGAAGGAGGACTGCACTAAGGTAAAGGAAGCTATTTAGGGGGGGGGGGGGGGGAATTGTACCTTTACAACCCCTTTAAATAGTTAAAATACCCAAAAAAAACATTAAAGCGGAGGTTCACCCAAAATACAAGTATATAACATTACATTCTGTATACCTCAAACATGTACAGTATGCTGTTTTTTTTTTTTTTGGGGGTGTACATACGGTATTATTGCTATTTTTCACCTGGCTTCCGGGTACTAGCTCCCGCGGGAGTAGGCGTTCCTATGCAGTGGCGCAATGTCCTCTGGGACTTCCCCCCCCGGCGAATAAGGCGCGTCACGAGTTTCCGAAACTAGCCGAACTGCGAGCCAGCTCTATACGGCTCTATACGGCACCTGCGCACCGACTAGGAGCTGTGTAGAGCTGACTGCGCAGGCGCCGTATAGAGCTGACTCGCAAATCGGCTAGTTACGAAAACTCGTGACGCACCTTATCCACCGGGGGGAAGTCCCAGAGGACATTGCGCCACTGCATATGAACGCCTAGCTAGTACCCGGAAGCCAGGTGAAAAATAGCGATAATACCGTATGTACACCTCCCCAAAAAAAAAAACGGCATACTGTACATGTATACAGAAGGTAATGTTATATACTTGTTTTTTGGGTGAACCTCCGCTTTAAGCAGGTCAACAAACAAGACTCCAACTTTACTAATTAGGGGACTTCTGAAGGTAATTTGTTTCACTAGATTTTAGTTAGGGGTATCAGAGTAAAAGGGGGCTGAATACAAAATGACCCCCACACTTTTCACATATTTATTTGTAAAAAAAATGAAAAACCATTTATCATTTTCCTTCCACTTCACAATTATGTGCCACTTTGTGTGAGTCAAGCGCATAAAAAACATTTACGTTTTTGGTTGTAACATGACAAAATGTAAAACATTTCAGGGGGTATGAATACTTTTTCAAGGCACTGTACATTTAGCACTTTGAACAGTTGTGGAGAAGAGAATACGGCAGATAAACCGGTACAACGTATGTAGGAGGAATTTGTATCACCTGAGGCCAGTCATCTTATTTGGTATATGCAAGAGTTTAAAACCACTTTAATGAATTGTCACTTGACCCATTAATAATAATAATAGGCATTATTTCTCCTCTTACATGAACCATTTCCTCGGCGTCTCTCACTCCGTACACCCCAAACCTCCGCTCCAAGGTACCGGACAAAGATTCTTGTTCATCCAATGACATTTCAGGATTCAGGGTGAAGGTCGATGCGAACCTGGAAATAAAAATCAGACGTTTCCTGTAAGTCTCTATCCTAGCCGGGTGGCGACTCTTTCCCTGAAGAATGCAGACACGAGTGAAAAAGATGAAGCAAGAAAAAGGTATTCTATATATGGTTGGGGTATCTGGGTGGATTTTCTATTAACCCCCTTGACCTCTGGAAGATTTACCCCCCCCCCCCTTAATGACCAGGCCATTTTTTGCAAAACAGCACTGCGTTATTTTAACTGACAATTGCACGGTCGTGCGACTCTGTCCATAAATAAAACCGATATGTCATTTGTTTCCCACAAGTACAGATTTATTTTGGTGGTATTTGATCACCTCTGCATTTTTATTTTTTTGTGCTATAAACAAAAAAAATAATAAAAAAAAAAAAAAGACCAAAAAATAATCTTTTTTACTTTCTGGTATAAAACACATCCAATAATAATAAAAAATCTTCAGAAATTTAGGTCAATATGTATTCTGTTACAAATTATTGTTAAAAAAAAAAAAAATTCCAATCCCAATCTCCCGGCTCCGAGCAGGGAAAGAGAATCCATCACTCCCCCGCCGACAGGACATAGCTCTGCCTTGTTTACATAGGCAGAGCCCTGTCCTATGTGTCTTCCCCCGACGATTGGCATCTGTACCTGATCCAGCGAAGCAGAGCCGCCTTGCCGTCATACATACAAGTGATACTTCCAACAAGTGGTTACAGCTGGACTCTGAGATAAACAATCATGTGGCTTCTTCCTTCAATCTCAGTGTCCTTTATGTATTTCCTCCAGATCTGTGCAGTAATCCAGTGTGAGACTTCCTGTCATAAAGACCGCCCACTGCTGCTCTCTCTCCTTGTGCAGGGTGACTGGTCCTGTCTCCGCCCCCTCCTGTAGTTTTGTGCAGGCAGCCTGTAGAGGGTGGAGCCTGCTGGGCCCCTCCCACAGCTCTGCTCCCTCTCCTTGCGCAGGGTGACTGGTCTTGTCTCCGCCCCCTCCTGTCATTTTTTGCAGGCATCCTGAAATGGGTCGGGACTGCTAGGCCCCTCCCACAGCTCTGCTCTCTCTCCTTGTGCAGGGTGACTGGTTCCGTCTCTGCCCCCTCCTGTAGTTTTCTGTGTGTGTGTTTCTGTAATATAATTGTGCCAAATACCTTCGTCATATCGCCGCTCTGCGCTTCTGTGACCTGCCGGAGCTCTCTTCCCCGCAATTATATTACATAAACACACACATTGTACATGAAATAATACTGTAATAGAGTGGATTATAGGATTTTACAAGCATTTTAAACTAGGGCTTATTTTTGGGGTAGGACTTACATTAGCCCTCCTGGAAAATAACACTAGGTCTTATTTTCAGGGAAACATGGTAGAATGAAAACCTTCACCATGCAAGACGGGACACTTTTTTTTTTTAACACTATTGACATTTAACAGGGAATACAATAACAGCTCTGATCTCTCTCCTTGTGCAGGGTGACTGGTCCTGTCTCAGCCCCCTCCTGTAGTTTTCTGCAGGCAGCCTGTAGTGGGTTGGGCCTGCCAGGCCCCTCCCACAGCTCTGCTCCCTCTCCTTGTGCAGGGTGACTCGTCTTGTCTCCGCCCCCTCCTGTCATTTTATGCAGGCAACCTGAAATGGGCGGGACTGCTAGGCCCCTCCCACAGCTCTACTCTCTCTCCTTGCGCAGGGTGACTGGTCCTGTCTCCGCCCCCTCCTGTAGTTTTCTGCAGGCAGTCTGTAGTGGGTGGAGCCTGCTAGTCCCCTCCCACAGCTCTGCGCTCTCTCCTTGCGCAGGGTGACTCGTCTTGTCTCCGCCCCCTCCTGTCATTTTATGCAGGCAACCTGAAATGGGTCAGGACTGCTAGGCCCCTCCCACAGCTCTGCTCTCTCTCCTTGTGCAGGGTGACTGGTCCCATCTCCACTCCCCTCATGTAGTTTTCTGCAGGTGTTCTGTCAGATTAGGCAACCCGTCAGAATTGGTAACAGAAATGACGCGTCGTCGCCACCATCTTGCTACACCCCACACAGTAAGGATACAGAGGACAACTTGTTACACCCACCGCCGTCTGGCATTTTACACTTATTTTTAACAGTAGACAGAGCTTATACAGTGGAACCTCGGATTACGAGTATAATCCGTTCCAGGGGAACGCTCATAATCCAAGGCACTCGCATATCAAAGCGAGTTTCCCCATAGAAGTCAATGTAAACGAAAATAATTAGTTCCGCATTGACTTCAATGGCATGCATGTGCCCGGAATTCGGCTTTGAATAAGATGATGGACATACCATTTCACCAGGTTGGTCAGGTACACCACATCCACCCTAGCAGCTGGAATGTTGGCAAACTTGGCGGGAACAACAGACAGCGCCACGGCCTGGAGATCGGGTGAGTTGCAGGTGTTGCTGCGGTAAACGCCATTGGCCAGGAGGCAGAGGAGGTGGACCTGGAGGGCGAGAGATGTCTAAGATGAGCTCAGAGTAAAGAATCACACAAGACAAAAAGGAGGCGAAAAATAACACACACCTGGACTTTTATATTATTGTTATCTGCAGCCACGAATCTGCACATCTTAATGCTGCAGCATAAGATATTCTTAAAAATGCTGGGAGATGAACATAGGTACCGCGTTCCCCTGAAAATAATCCCGGCTCTTATATTAATTTTGTCAACAAAAGACACAGTAGGGCTTATTTTCGGGGTAGGTCTTACCATGTAATGTTCTGTCTTCTCTCCCCCTCTCCCTCCCTGCCTGTCAGGAATCCCCAGTGTGAACTGCTTGTAAAATCCTATAATCCTTTCGATTACAGTATTATATAGTGTGCATTTCTGTAATATACCGTATTTATCGGCGCATAACGCGCACTTTTTTCCCCTTAAAATCAGGGGAAAATCGTGGGTGCGCGTTATACGCCGATCCCCGCTTTCTGAGCGCCGCCGCCGACATATACCGATTGCAGTACACTCGGCTGGGTTCGGCCACGCTCGGCTCCGCGAAAGGAGCCGAGCGTGGCCCGAGCCCAGCCGAGTGTACTGCACTCGGTATACGTTGGCTTTCTGAGCGCCGCCACTGACATATACCGAGTGCAGTACACTCGGCTGGACTCGGCCACGCTCGTCTCTGCGAAAGGAGCCGAGCGTGGCCGAGCCCAGCCGAGTGTACCCGAGTGTACTGCACTCGGTATATGTCGGCGGCGGCATTCAAAAACAGCGTGGGAGAAGCGGGAAGGACACCGCGAATGCCGCAGACAGACTCCGGACAAGACTGCCGATGGACGCCGGGCAACTGTATCTGTAAAATGTCAGTATTTCTTTTTTTTCCCCCTAGGATTCTCCTCTAGGTTTGGGGTGCGCGCTATACGCCGGTGCGCGCTATAGGGCGATAAATACGGTAATTGTGCCAAATACCTTCATTATAGCGCCGCTCTGCGCTTCTGTGACCCGCCGGAGCTCTCTTCCCCGCAATTATATTACAGAAACACACACATTGTACAATATATTCTACTGTAACATAGTGGCTTATAGGATTTTACAAGCATTTTAAACTAGGACTTATTTTCGGGGTAGGGCTTATATTGCAGCCCTCCTGGAAAATAACACTAGGTCTTATTTTCAGGGAAACACGGTAGAATGAAAATCTTCACCATGCAAGACAGGACGCTTTTTTTTTTAACACTATTGACATTTAACAGGGAATACAATAACTCAGCGGCTAAAAAAAAAAAAAAAATCCTTTAGGCTGCATTCACACCTGAGCGTTTAAAGGTTGCGCATTTTTAGCTGCGATTTTGTACAGGTCACCAATGTGAAAAGCAGAAAAACGCCTATAATCTGCCCCAAAGAAGCTCATGTTCTTTTTTTGAGCTTAAAGTGGATGTAAAGCCCCTCTCATCCTTTCTAAACTACTGCCATAGTGCTGATCTATAAGGATATAGACGCCTCCTGCATGTGTCCTTACCTGTCAAATGTCTCCCCTCTGTCTGTTATAAGAACTGAAAAACTGCAGATTCTGTGGGTGGGTCTGTTGTCTGGAGCTCGGTGGGTGGAGTCGTGATGTCAGTAGGCTCCCCGCCCACGTCTACACTCCCCTTGTCAACATGCATTTTCTCTTGTGTATTCCTTACACTAAATTCTACTATGATCACTAACATCCAGTCAAAATCCAGAAAAGTAACCACATGACTTCAGAAAAGGAGTGGGGGTGGGAATTAAAAAATAATGCCCGTCTCAGGCTAGTGCATGAGATATGTAAATAACCTGTCACTCACAGCAAGGGGGAAGAACGGACCAAGGTTTTTCTCTGTAAGTCCGTTTTATCTCACTGAACAATAAAAATAAAAAAGAGGATTGCTCAGAGCTGGATTAACTCTGTGTGGCAAGGCTGGGCACAGATGATAGGAAATCTTATACTGTTCATTGCGACATCAAAAAAAATCGGGTTTACATCCACTTTAAGGCGTTTTGCTTCAGGGGACAAAACACAAAGATGTGAACAGGTGCCATTGAGATGAAAGGGAATTTGCTTGTTGGGCGTTTTTTTTGGGGGGGGGGCGTTTTACAAGCTGAAAACGCTCAGGTGTGAATGCAGCCTTAAATTGTTATTCATATCTAATACCTAGGGAGCGGCCATTTTCTGGTAGTCCATGACTGAGACCAATCAGAGACACTGGGATCTGTCCCCCTTCTCCCACCTTATGTGTATCTTCACGAAGCTCCTTGCTGAAGCGGGTCATCATTCTGCGCAGATAAGCAGCAAATTCCGCCTTCCTCTTCTCCCTGTAGAACATAAAAGGACAGTCATTGGTAAAAGTATGCTAGAAGGGGATACTATAGACAGCAAGTTTTATAAAAATGGGTGGAAGTCCGCTTTAACCACTTCCATACCGGGAACTTATACACCTTCCCGCCCAGACCAATTTTTAGCTTTCAGCGCTGTTGCACTTTGAATGACAATTGCGCGGTCATGCTGCACTGTACCCAAACTAAATTTTTATCATTTTGTACCCACAAATAGAGCTTTCTTTTGGTGGTATTTGATCACCTCTGGGATTTTTATTTTCTGCAAAAAAAAATAACCGAAAACGTAGAAAAAAAAAAAATGTATTTTTTTGTTTCTGTTATAAAACATTGTAAGTAAGTACGTTTTCTCCTTCTGATAAGGCGGCACTGATGGGCACTAATATGCAGCACTAATGGGCATGGATAGGCGGCATGGATGGGCATGGATAGGCGGCATGGATGGGCACTGATAGGCGGCACGGATGGGCACTGATAGGCGGCACTATTGTATGTATTGTACTAATGGATGCCAATCAGTGCCAAACAATGCCTGCCAATCAGTGATGCCCATTGTGAGCACTGATTGGCATCCATTATTTGTGTCATTGTCATCCCTGGTGGTCTAGGGTAGCATACCTGTGTTTTTTGTTTTGCATCCCTGGTGGTCTAGTGGCATCCTCGGGGGGGCTGCGCTGAAAATTGATCAGCACAAACCCCCCGTCAGAGGAGCAGCCGACCGGCTGTCCTCTACTCGCGTCTGTAAGGCGCGAGTGAGGAAAAGCCGATTACCGGCTTATCCTGTTTACATCGTGATCAGCCGTGATTGGACACGGCTGATCACGTGGTAAAGAGTCTCCGTGAGAGACTCTTTACCTAGATCGGTGTTGCGGGGTGTCAGACCCCGGGGGCGCGCAACGGCTCAATACCCTGAGGACGTCATATGAAGTCCACTCAGGATATTGAAACCACTTTGCCGACGTCAATCTGTCATTGGCGGGCGGCAAGAGGTTAATCACTCACTGGGGTTGATTTACTAAAATTGGAGAGTGCAAAATCTGTTGTAGCTCTGCTTGGGAGCCAATCAGCTTCTAACTTCAGCTTCTTCAATTAAACTTTAACAAAAAAAAAAAAAATCCTGGAAGCTGATTGGTTTCTAAGCAGAGCTGCACCAGATTTTGCACTCTCCAAAGTTAGTAAATTAATCTCATTGATATTTTTTAAGTCCTTTGGATATCAGGACCGGTGTTCTGACAATAAATGTCCCATGTCGAATAAGGCCAGCCGGGAGTGCGCATGCGCATGCACAGTACGAAGCCGCCTAAAAGCCTCCGAACATCGGAATTTACGATCAGCTGTAGACGGCGCCTGCGCACAATCGCCGACGTTATGCCACGTGCTCCCGATGCTCGTGCGAGTCTGCAAGGGGCGGATTGTGCGCAGGCGCCGTCTACGGCTGATCGTAAATTCCGATGTTTGGCGGCTCCGTAATGCGCAAGCGAAGTACCGGGTGGGCATTATTCCTCAGGGGGGCATTTCCCAGATTTGTCAGCAAAGCTTCCTGACCAATCGCTTGTCCAATATGTACTTACTTCATCAGTCTTTTCTTTGCTGCCTCCGCGGTCTCGATCTCGATCTGTACCGGCTTCACCGAGGGCTCCCGGTCAGCAGAGGTGGAGGCCTGCAACGACTCCAGAGTCGGCTCGTTGAGCTCTAAACACACAAAACGGATAGTTGATGGAAAAACATGTCATGGAAAGAACTGACTACCGTAGACATCAAAGTGTCTGAGAAAAGAACTGCCTGTGCTCCCCACCAACCTACCAACTAATGGAAATCTGAAGAAGATGAAAGGAGTAATCTGATAGGTTGATAACGGTTCCTCTTTCATGTTGATAAGTAAAAAAAAAATCCTCCAATGCAATGATTGAAAATGTACCAAGATATGTTTGCAAGCAGAGATGCACCGAAATTTTGGTTGCCGAAACATATGGGCAATTTTTTGTCCAAAAATTGTGTTATTGGCATTCGGCCATGGTGCCGATAATGGCACAGAAAACGCACCACGATTTTACCACAAATTCGCTGCCATTTTGCTGCAAATTTGCAGATATTTTACCACGAATTTGGGCCGATTGGCAGCACCGATGTGCACCAATTGGCAGCACCGATGTGCACCAATTGGCAGCACCGATGTCCACCAATTGGCAAATTTGCAGATATTTTACCACGAATTTGGGCCGATTGGCAGCACTGATGTGCACCAATTGGCAGCACCGATGTGCACCGATTGGCAGCACCGATGTGCACCGATTGGCAGCACCGATGTGCACCGATTGGCAGCACCGATGTGCACCAATTGGCAGCACCGATGTGCACCAATTGGCAGCACCGATGTGCACCAATTGGCAGCACCGATTGGCAGCACTGGTGTGCGCCAATTGGCAGCACTGGTGTGCGCCAATTGGCAGCACTGGTGTGCGCCAATTGGCAGCACTGGTGTGCGCCAATTGGCAGCACTGGTGTGCGCCAATTGGCAGCACTGGTGTGCGCCAATTGGCAGCACTGGTGTGCGCCAATTGGCAGCAAGTTTGCCGGAAAATCTCAGCAAGTTTGCCGGAAAATCTCAGCAAGTTTGCCGGAAAATCTCAGCAAGTTTGCCGGAAAATCTCAGCAAGTTTGCCGGAAAATCTCAGCAAGTTTGCCGGAAAATCTCAGCAAGTTGGCAGCACTGGTGTGCACCAATTGGCAGCACCGATTAGCAGCACTGATGTGCACCGATTGGCAGCACCGATGATTGAAAATGTACTAAGGTATGCTTGGAAGCAGAGATGCACCGAAATTTCGGTTGCCAAAACATATCTGCAATTTTGAAAAAATTGTGTTATCGACATTCGACCATGTTGACAAGAATGGCACCAAAAACACACCACAATTTTACCACAAATTCGCTGCGATTTTTCTGTAAATTCACATAAATTTTACCGCAAACTTGCTGAAATTTTCCGGCAAATTTGCTGAGATTTTCCGGCAGATTTGCTGAGATTTTACCGCAAACTTGCTGAGATTTTACCGCAAACTTGCACCGATTGGCGGCCCTGATGAGCACCGATTGGCGGGCCTGATGAGCACCGATTGGCGGGCCTGATGAGCACCGATTGGCGGGCCTGATGAGCACCGATTGGCGGCCCTGGTGAGCACCGATTGGCGGCCCTGGTGAGCACCGATTGGCGGCCCTGGTGAGCACCGATTGGCGGCCCTGGTGAGCACCAATTGGCGGCCCTGGTGAGCACCGATTGGCGGCACAGTTTTTTTAAAACAGGAAGTGAGAGGAAATCCCTCCAAATTGGGGCAATCCCTGGTTGTCACCAGAACAAGTGTCCCCATTGGAAGATTCCCCTCTATTCCAACAACCACTTAAAATGTGGGATTTTCTTTCATGGTAAACATGAGAAACAGAGAGGAAGAATCTCCCTACCGGGGGAAACACACAGCAATAAAAACCCGACAGGGGTTCTAATCCCTCTCCACTTTATCCAAAACAAAATTTTTGCCTTTAGTTCTGCTTTAAGACATTTCCACAAATTATAACATTCCAGGGTAGAGGACTATAAAGAGATAAAAAGCTGCAAGGTTTCTATTGGACACCAGAAGTGATGTATGAAGCACACGGATGATCTCATTGGCGGATTTTAATATTTGCAGTGATACCTTCCACATCCTCCCATTCCTCATCGCTGTCCTCCGCACTGCTGTCTTCTATCACAGTCACATCCAGGACTTTCCCTTCCAAACTCAGCAAGGCTCTGCACAACACAATACAATACAGAAACTAAATATCTGGATAAAAAGGATCAAGAAATGACCCCTCCCCCATCCCAGAGACTCTCCTCCCCCATCCCCGAGACTCTCCTCCCCCAGCCCCGAGACTCTCCTCCCCCACCACAGAGACTCTCCTCCCCCACCACAGAGACTCTCCTCCCCCACCACAGAGACTCTCCTCCCCCAGCCCCGAGACTCTCCTCCCCCAGCCCCGAGACTCTCCTCCCCCATCCCCGAGACTCTCCTCCCCCACCCCCGAGACTCTCCTCCCCCATCCCCGAGACTCTCCTCCCCCATCCCCGAGACTCTCCTCCCCTCTCCTCCCCATCACAGAGCCTCTCCTCCCCACCCCCGAGACTCTCCCCCCCCACCCCAGAGACTCTCCTCCCCCACCCCAGAGACTCTCCTCCCCCACCCCAGAGACTCTCCTCCCCCATCCCCGAGCCGCTCCTCCCCCACCCCCGAGACTCTCCTCCCCCACCCCCCGAGACTCTCCTCCCCCACCCCCCCGAGACTCTCCTCCCCCACCCCCCCGAGACTCTCCTCCCCCATCCCCGAGCCTCTCCTGCCCACCCCCCGAGCCTCTCCTCCCCCACCCCAGAGACTCTCCTCCCCCACCCCAGAGACTCTCCTCCCCCACCCCAGAGACTCTCCTCCCCCATCCCCGAGACTCTCCTCCCCCATCCCCGAGACTCTCCTCCCCCACCCCCGAGACTCTCCTCCCCTCTCCTCCCCATCACAGAGCCTCTCCTCCCCACCCCCGAGACTCTCCTCCCCCACCCCAGAGACTCTCCTCCCCCACCCCAGAGACTCTCCTCCCCCACCCCAGAGACTCTCCTCCCCCATCCCCGAGCCGCTCCTCCCCCATCCCCGAGACTCTCCTCCCCCACCCCCCGAGCCTCTCCTCCCCCACCCCCGAGCCTCTCCTCCCCCACCCCCGAGACTCTCCTCTCCCATCCCAGAGCCTCTCCTCCCCCATCCCCGAGACTCTCCTCCCCCACCCCCGAGACTCTCCTCCCCCACCCCCGAGACTCTCCTCCCCCATCCCAGAGCCTCTCCTCCCCCATCCCCGAGACTCTCCTCCCCTCCTCTTTACCTTTCCCACCAGGTGCCCTCTTCCCTCCCATCCTATATGATTACCCCCCCCCCCCCCCCCGGGCTTCCTAGTTACCCGCTGCCCCGGCCACCTTTCCCCCTCGGAATTCTAGGCCCAAAAATCACTCCAAACTGATGACTTGTGGGAAATTTTTAAGTGGCGCCTATGGAAAATGTTAAGTAGCAATATTTGTCACCATATCAGGGGTGCGAGAAATTTTAAAGCTTGACATGTTTGGTATCTATTGACTCGGGGCATTCTCATCTAATTTTATTTTATTTATTTTTACTGAAAGATGTGTAATTAAATGCAATTTTGTACCTTTGGAGTTATGCTGATTTATACAAATAGATGAAGTTTTAAATATATACTATATAAAAAAAAATACACAAACACACTATATTACCAAAAGTATTGGGACGCCTGCTTTTACACGCACATGAACTTTAATGGCCTCCCAGTCTTAGTCCGTAGGGTTCAATATTGAGTTGGCCCCGCCCTTTGCAGCTATAACAGCTTCACCTCTTCTGGGAAGGCCGTCCACAAGGTTTAGGAGTGTGTCTATGGGAATGTTTGACCATTCTTCCAGAAGCGCATTTGTGAGGTCAGGCACTGATGTTGGACGAGAAGGCCTGGCTTGAAGTCCCATCTCTAATTCATCAAGTTGAGGTCAGGACTCTGTGCAGGCCAGTCAAGTTCCTCCACCCCAAACGCGCTCACCCATGTATTTGTGGACCTTGCTTTGTGCACTGGTGCGCAGTCATGTTGGAACAGGAAAGGGCCGTCCCCAATCTCCTCCCACAAAGTTGGGAGCATGAAACTGTCCAAAATGTCTTGGTATGCTGACGCCTTAAGAGTTCCCTTCACTGGAACTAAGAGGCCAACACAATCCCTGAAAAACAACCCCACACTGTAATGGCAGATGTCCCAATACTTTTGGTAATATAGTATCATATTTTTATGTACACATTGGTCAGATAAAGGATATAAAATAGGGAATTTCTGATGTTAGCACTTTTCGCCTTTTATTATAAATATAATAAAATTATAATATCTCTCCGGTGATCTGATGACACACTCACTCGATCTCCCTCTCCGTGTCTTCAGATTTAATCGTTGTGGTTTTCTTTGTTTTTCTGGCGCCTCTCTTTGCCGCGATCTCTCCGCCCCCATCAGCCTTCTTTGTGGTTTTACCACCTGGCGCCGAGCTTCTGCGTCTCTTCCGAGACACCTTCCCGTCATCGGAAACGTCCGCCTTCTCATCTGTCAGATCAGAGCAACAAACAGAAGATGTTCACAGGTGATAAACCTCACACAGAGCAACATGGGAGACACGAGCAACTGTCTGTACTACAACCACCCGGGGGGACTACAAAGCTCAGCCAGGACAAACACTGCATGGGGGAGGGGCGCTCCAGCCTTCATATAGGACGGGCTTGTTTTTATAGAGGAGCCGTCACTTCTCACATCCAGGGCATTCATAATAATAATAATAATGATATTAATAATAATAATAATAATAGGGATCCAGATAAATATAGTATATAATTGAAAATATAAATTAATAAATGATGGGTATGAAGATCATAAATACAGTATATAATGGTGATACTATCATTATATACTATATTATCTGCATCCCCATCATTATATACTATATTTATTATCTGCATCCCCATCATCATTATTATTATTAAAAGTAATGATGGGGATGCAGATAATATAGTAAATAATAATAATAATAATAATAATAATAATAATGATGATAGGGAGAAGATAATAAACATAAGTATATAATAATAATAATAATAATAATAATATTTTACTATATTTATTATCTGCATCATATATATATATATATATATATATATATATATATATATATATATATATATATATATATATATATATATATATATATATACACACACACACTGTATTTATGATCCTCATCCCTATAATTTATTATTATTATCATCATTATATACTATATTTATTATCTGCAACCCCATCATTGTCATTATTATTATTATTTTAATTTACTATATTTATTATCTACATCCTTATTATTATTATATACTGTATTTATGATCTTCATCCATATCATTATATACTATATTATCTGCATCCATCCCTATCATTGTCATTATTATTAATACGACAATGATGGGAATGCAGATAATAAATATAGTATATAATGATATGGATGAAGATCATAAATACAGTATATAATAATAATGATAAGGATGTAGATAATAAATATAGTAAAATAAAAAAATCGTAATAATAATGAAAACAAATGACGGGGGTGCAGAAGATAAATATAGTATATAATGATAATAATGGGGATGCAGATAATAAATAAAGTATATGATAATAATAATAATAATAAATTATAGGGATGAGGATCATAAATACAGTATATAATAATAATGGTGGGGATGCAGATAATAAATATAGTATAATAATAATAATAATAATAATAATAATAATAATAATAATAGGGATGCAGATAATATAGTAAAATATTATTAATATTATATTTTACTATATTTGTTATCTGCATCCCCATCATTATTATTATTATTATTATTATTATTAATAGTAATAATAATGATGGGGATGCAGATAATATAGTAAATTATTATTATTATATTATCTGCATCCCCATCATTATTATTATATACTATATTTATTATCTGCATCCCTATATATATATAAATATACACACACACACACACAGTATGTATATATATATACACACACACACACATACATACATATACATACACACACTGTATTTATGATCATCATCCCTATAATTTATTATTATTATCATCATCATTATATACTATATTTATTATCTGCATCCCTATTATTTGTCCTCATTATTATTATTTTAATGTTACTATATTTATTATCTACATCCTTATCATTATATACTGTATTTATGATCTTCATTCATATCATTATATACTATATTTAGTATCTGCATCCCCATCATTGTCATTATAATTAATATGACAATGATGGGAATGCAGATAATAAATATAGTATATAATGATATGGATGAAGATCATAAATACAGTATATAATAATAATAATAATAATAATAATAATGTAGATAATAAATATAGTAAAATAAAATAATATTAATAATAATGAAAACACATGATGGAGGTGCAGAAATATAGCATATAATGATAATGATGGGGGTGCAGAAAATAAATATAGTACAATAATAATGAGAACAATGATGGAGATGCAGATAATATAGTATATAATGATTAATAATAATAAATTATAGGGATGAGGATCATAAATACAGTATATAATAATAATAATAATGATGGGGATGCAGATAATATAGTAAATATTATATTTTACTATATTTATTACCTGCATCCCTATTATTATTATGATGACAATGATGGGGATGCAGATAATAAATCTAGTATATCATAATAATAATAATAATAATAATGATAGGGAGAAGATAATAAACATAAGTATATAATAATAATAATAATAATAATAATGGGGAGCAGATAATAAATATAGTAAAATAAAATATTAATAATGATGGGGGTGCAGATAATAAATATTGTATATAATGATAATAATGATAATGATGGGAAGCAGATAATATAGTATATAATGATGATGGGGGTGCAGATAATATAGTATATAATGATGATGGGGGTGCAGATAATATAGTATATAATGATGATGGGGGTGCAGATAATATAGTATATATAATGATGATGGGGGTGCAGATAATATAGTATATATAATGATGATGGGGGTGCAGATAATATAGTATATAATGATGATGGGGGTGCAGATAATATAGTATATAATGATGATGGGGGTGCAGATAATATAGTATATAATGATGATGGGGGTGCAGATAATATAGTATATAATGATGATGGGGGTGCAGATAATATAGTATATATAATGATGATGGGGGTGCAGATAATATAGTATATAATGATGATGGGGGGTGCAGATAATATAGTATATAATGATGATGGGGGTGCAGATAATATAGTATATAATGATGATGGGGGTGCAGATAATATAGTATATAATGATGATGGGGGGTGCAGATAATATAGTATATAATGATGATGGGGGGTGCAGATAATATAGTATATAATGATGATGGGGGGTGCAGATAATATAGTATATAATGATGATGGGGGTGCAGATAATATAGTATATAATGATGATGGGGGTGCAGATAATATAGTATATAATGATGATGGGGGTGCAGATAATATAGTATATAATGATGATGGGGGGTGCAGATAATATAGTATATAATGATGATGGGGGGTGCAGATAATATAGTATATAATGATGATGGGGGTGCAGATAATATAGTATATAATGATGATGGGGGTGCAGATAATATAGTATATAATGATGATGGGGGGTGCAGATAATATAGTATATAATGATGATGGGAAGCAGATAATATAGTATATAATGATGATGGGGGTGCAGATAATATAGTATATAATGATGATGGGGGGTGCAGATAATATAGTATATAATGATGATGGGGGTGCAGATAATATAGTATATAATGATGATGGGGGTGCAGATAATATAGTATATAATGATGATGGGGGTGCAGATAATAAATATAGTATATAATGATGATGGGGGTGCAGATAATAAATATAGTATATAATGATGATGGGGGTGCAGATAATAAATATAGTATATAATGATGATGGGGGTGCAGATAATATAGTATATAATGATGATGGGGGGTGCAGATAATAAATATAGTATATAATGATGATGGGGGTGCAGATAATATAGTATATAATGATGATGGGGGTGCAGATAATATAGTATATAATGATGATGGGGGTGCAGATAATATAGTATATAATGATGATGTGGGTGCAGATAATATAGTATATAATGATGATGGGGGTGCAGATAATATAGTATATAATGATGATGGGGGGTGCAGATAATAAATATAGTATATAATGATGATGGGGGGTGCAGATAATATAGTATATAATGATGATGGGGGTGCAGATAATATAGTATATAATGATGATGGGGGTGCAGATAATATAGTATATAATGATGATGGGGGTGCAGATAATATAGTATATAATGATGATGGGGGGTGCAGATAATAAATATAGTATATAATGATGATGGGGGGTGCAGATAATATAGTATATAATGATGATGGGGGTGCAGATAATATAGTATATAATGATGATGGGGGTGCAGATAATATAGTATATAATGATGATGGGGGTGCAGATAATATAGTATATAATGATGATGGGGGTGCAGATAATATAGTATATAATGATGATGGGGGTGCAGATAATATAGTATATAATGATGATGGGGGTGCAGATAATATAGTATATAATGATGATGGGGGTGCAGATAATATAGTATATAATGATGATGGGGGTGCAGATAATATAGTATATAATGATGATGGGGGTGCAGATAATATAGTATATAATGATGATGGGGGTGCAGATAATATAGTATATAATGATGATGGGGGGTGCAGATAATATAGTATATAATGATGATGGGGGGTGCAGATAATATAGTATATAATGATGATGGGGGTGCAGATAATATAGTATATAATGATGATGGGGGGTGCAGATAATATAGTATATAATGATGATGGGAAGCAGATAATATAGTATATAATGATGATGGGGGTGCAGATAATATAGTATATAATGATGATGGGGGGTGCAGATAATATAGTATATAATGATGATGGGGGTGCAGATAATATAGTATATAATGATGATGGGGGTGCAGATAATATAGTATATAATGATGATGGGGTGCAGATAATAAAGTATATAATGATGATAATGGGTATTATAATGACAATGATTGGGGTGTACAGGGCATGTGACACTCTGCAGTGTCTCTCCACCAATCCCCTGTGAGCAGTAGTCCCCGCCCCCCTCACCCTCTCTCCTCTTGGCGGGGGCTCTCCTGGCTCTCTTCCCCCCGCTCGGTCCCCCGGACTCCCCGCCGCCTCTCTTTGCCATCCCGGTGGCTCCCCTCCGTCCTCACATGCCTCTGTTGTGTAACAAACCCACACCCCCCCCCACTTTCCTCGCAGGAAGTCACGTGTCACTCTGCTCTTTTCTGATTGGCCGAGCCGCCTCCTGCTGTCCCGGACTGGCCGCGGATATCTCGCGAGAGAGCGCGGTAACCTTTGGAGACTCTGCCTCTTCCGCTGCGCGCCACCGGTAACATGGCGGACGATGGAGAGCAGGTGAGGCTGTGCTCAGAGGGGGGAGCCCCGGCGGGTCCTTTGTGTTCTCAGACCTGTGTATAGAGGGGTCCCCTGTGTCTGACCTTCCCTCTCAGCCTATAGCTGGCCCCTCATTGGAGGAGTGCTCTGGGGGCTCATTGTGGTAACCCATGGCAACTAGAGTTGCCACCTCTTCCCTTTAAAACCGAACACATATGAATCGCATAGTTCCTGTGGCTAATTAAGGTGGTAATTGAGTTCACTTGGTGCATTACCTGTATTAAATCAGCCTCAGAACCCGTATCATTTATGTGTTATTGGGCTCGAAGGGGTGAGGTGGCAACTCTAGTTGCCATGGGTTACCACAATGAGCCCCCAGAGCACTCCCCATGGCAACATACGTGGCTGGGCCAATCACAGATGGTGTGTTGCAGAGTGTCGCAGTCCGCCATGATGCGTTGCGCCTTTTATTTTTATGGCGGGTCAAATTTTCAGGATATTTCTGTGTGTTGGCTGCCCATTGACTTCAATCGATTGTCTTATTCACTTCAGCCCTGGAAGGTTTTACTAACACCCCCCCCCCCCTTCCCTTCAGGCTGTTTACACCCACAGATCCACGTCCTTGTCTGTGTAACCGCCGATCGGCGGGTGCCTGGTGGAAATCGCGGCCGCCAGGCATGCGCATTGGCATCTCAGTAATGCGGCGGGCGCTAGCGTGCCCCCCAGTGGCTGGAGGCCGTATA
Source organism: Rana temporaria (assembly GCF_905171775.1). Lineage (NCBI taxonomy): Eukaryota > Metazoa > Chordata > Amphibia > Anura > Ranidae > Rana > Rana temporaria. Next base: position 11,172,023 of record NC_053495.1, on the reverse strand, counting down.
TAGACGGCCCCCGCGGCAATTGGCATCCACACTGCGGTCGTACGGCCGGCAGGAAGTGTTTAACCACTTAAGCCCCGGACCAATATGCTGCCTAAAGACCCAAGGTGTTTTTACGATTCGGCACTGCGTCACTTTAACAGACAATTGCGCGGTCGTGCGACGTGGCTCCCAAACAAACTTGGCGTCCTTTTTTCCTCACAAATAGAGCTTTCTTTCGGTGGTATTTGATCACCTCTGCGGTTTTTAGTTTTTGCGCTATAAACAAAAATAGAGCGACAATTTTGAAAAAAATTCAATATTTTTTACTTTTTGCTATAATAAATATCCCCAAAAACATATATAAAAACGTATTTTTTCCTCAGTTTAGGCCGATACGTATTCTTCTACATATTTTTGGTAAAAAAAAATCGCAATAATCGTTTATCGGTTGGTTTGCGCAAAATTTATAGCGTTTACAAAATAGGGGATAGTTTTATTGCATTTTTTTTTTTTTTTCTACTAATGGCGGCGATCAGCGATTTTTTTTTTTTTTTCGTGACTGCGACATTATGGCGGACACTTCGGACAATTTTGACACATTTTTGGGACCACTGTAATTTTCACAGCAAAAAATGCATTTAAATTGCATTGTTTATTGTGAAAATGACAGTTGCGGTTTGGGAGTTAAACACAGGGGGCGCTGTAACATTTAGTGTTCACTTGGTGTGTGTTTACAACTGTAGGGGGGTGTGGCTGTAGGACTGACACCATCGATCGAGCCTCCCTTATAAAAGGGATCACTCGATCGATGCAGCCGCCACAGTGAAGCACGGAGAAGCCGTGTTTACATACGGCTCTCCCCGTTCTTCAGCTCCGGGGAGCGATCGCGACGGGGCGGCTATAAACGAATAGCCGCCCCCTCATCCCGGATCGCTCCCCGAGGCTTACCGACCTCCGCATGTACCGGGGGGGGGGGTCCCGATCGGACCCCCCACCCACGTCAAGCAGAGGACGTACAGGTACGTTGATGTGCCTGTCCGTGCCATTCTGCCGACGTATATGTACATGAGGAGGTCGGCAAGTGGTTAAGGGGAAAAACAAACTTATTTGGGCTAAATAGCAACTGGCAAGTATATAGAGAGGTCTGAGGCCCGATGTTATGGATGTCCCATGATGGTCACCGAAGGACTCCTAGCGGCTCTGTGTACCGGGGGGTTGGGGACTCAATCCAGAGGACGGCGGTGGAGCTGTCATGCTGTACCCCCTGGCTTTATTGCTTTGAGCCTCCGAACTGCAACAAGTATACAGCCAGTGCAGCCAGAACTCCTCACCTACATACTTGATTTTCCAGTAAAGGTTAAACAAAGTAAATGTTCTGACTAGGCTTGTACCGATACTAGTGTCGGTATCGGGACCGATACAGAGCATTTGCGCGAGTACTTGTACTCACGCAAATGCTCCCGATGCTTCCCCGATACTTTTTTTTTTTATGTGGCCGGAGAGGAGTCAGTGTCTGTGGAATGCGGGGGGAGTGCAGGCGGAGTTTGGCTGTAGAGGGGGGTGTCGGGCCGGTGCTTCCGCGACTGATAAGAACAGCGTGCGGCATGGCTGTGACAGGGAGGCAGTGACACACAGGCTGAAGCCTGGCTTTGCGGGGGGGTCCGTCGTCACACACCCGGGACCCAGCCGCGGCTCTGACTCCCAACCCCCCCCCCCCCCCCCCAAGCCAGGCTTCAGCCTGTGTGTCACTGCCTCTCTGTCGCAGCCATGCTGCCCGCTGGTCATCTGAGCAGCCTACAGCAATTACGGGTGTGAAGTGGGGGGGATCTGTATTGTAGGAGGGGGGGTGTCTAGTGTAGGGGGGGGTGTCTATATTGTAAGGGGGAGGGGTCTGTGTAACATGTCAGCGGCTGAATGTCCCTACACTCATCTTGGTACACCCTGTAGGAGGGGGGGTGTCTAGTGTAGGGGGGGATCTATATTGTAAGGGGGAGGGGTCTGTGTAACATGTCAGCGGCTGAATGTCCCTACACTCATCTTGGTACACCCTGTAGGAGGGGGGGTGTCTAGTGTAGGGGGGGATCTATATTGTAAGGGGGAGGGGTCTGTGTAACATGTCAGCGGCTGAATGTCCCTACACTCATCTTGGTACACCCTGTAGGAGGGGGGGTGTCTAGTGTAGGGGGGGATCTATATTGTAAGGGGGAGGGGTCTGTGTAACATGTCAGCGGCTGAACGTCCCTACACTCATCTTGGTACACCTTGCACTCCGCTGCAGTAAGCAGCAGCAGACATCTTGTTACAACCAGCCTGAGCTATATGGGCTGGGTGTAACAAGATGTCTGTTGCTGCAGCGGAGTGCAGGGTGTACCAAGATGGGCGTTGCAGCATTTATTTTTATTCAGTGTCATTTGTGCAGCATTTCAGTGCCAGCCACCTATCAGTGCCCACAAGTGCCACCTATCAGTGCCAGCCACCTATTACTGCCCATCAGCGCCAGTCAGTGCCCATAAGTGCCGCCTATCCGTCCCCATCTGTCAAACTGACACATGACATTGAAAAAAAGTATCGGTATTCGGTATCGGCGAGTACTTGGAAAAAAGTATCGGTACTTGTACTCGGTCTTAAAGTGGTATCGGGACAACCCTAGTTCTGACCTTAACACAGCTGCCGTATTGGCTGGATAGTGTTAGCACCTCACTGATTGGTTGAGTCTTACAAATATTAACTGATACCTTCTGTCTTTGACCGGCAGCCGACCACAAACACGGTGGAGGAGCCTCTGGACTTGATCCGGCTGAGCTTGGATGAACGGATCTATGTGAAGATGAGGAACGACAGAGAACTCCGGGGGAGGTTACATGTGAGTGTCTCCCTATTATCTCTATGATGTATAATTACAACCCCCGGGATCTACATTAATCTCTCCCTGTCTGGACAGGCCTATGATCAGCACTTGAATATGATCCTGGGAGATGTGGAGGAGACGGTGACCACCATCGAAATTGATGAGGAAACCTATGAGGAGATTTATAAGGTGAGTGCAAGTCACATGACCGCTATGTTTGTAAAATGTTCTCACTAGATGAAGGAGTTCTATAGTCACAGCATACACTTTCATTTTATACCATCAGCATTGTAAATGCATTGTTATATTTGGCAATCCAATATAATCTTCCTTGAGAAATCTCCTTTCATGTTGTGAGCTCTGCCTGTCTGCTGGCCATCTCTTTTCCACAACTTCATGGATTCCCAGCATGCTTTGCAGCTTCTCCTCCATTTCTAAGGACTACATATCCCATTGTACCTTGCTGCCTGCAAGCAAATTACTGTACTGACTCTGCCTCCTCTCATCCCCCCCCCTTCCCCCGGCCGGCTGTCTGGCGCGACCTGAGGAGCTGGGTACCACCGACCACTCGTATTCTCAGTGGCGGTCCATCCGTCCATACCCCTCCTCCTCTCTGTGATGTAAGAAACCAGAATCAATGAGGATTTCGTCATGTCCGGTTTCGGTGTGATGTTTGCAAGCCGTTAATGGCTTGTAAGGCATCTGATCAAACAAATCTCCGTTTGATCAGAAGCTAGGTCTGGTGGTCTAATAGACCCCAGATCTCTCCATAAAGAGGACCTGTCATGCTTATTTTTACCACAAGGGATGTTGTCATGGCAAGAAATATGATCAAGGGAAAAAAAATAAAAGGGACAGTGTACAAAATTAAATACCCAGCCCCCCCCCCCCCCCCTGTTCACATTCAAATGACCTGCATGTGTAAATGGTAATTGCATATGATGTATCGCCGCAAACATCAGAGCAAAAAAAAAAAATAGGGCTAGATCACCTGTGTAACTTTAACCACTTGTCTCCCGAGGACGTCATATGACGTCCTCGACTTTGTGCGGTGATATCTGAATGATGCCTGCAGCTACAGGCCTCATTCAGATATCGCCTCTCTCAAAAATATTCAAATTGCACACCTTCCTGGAGAGTGGCCAATGAGAAAAGAGGGTGCTGAACCGATCACCAGCTGGGAACTGGAAAAGCGCTATATATATATATATATATATATATATATATATATATATATATATATACACACCAAGGATCGTTTAAAACGTCCCAACATTTTTTTTAATGCATAGAAACGATCACAGAAAACGGCAACGTTTCGAAGTCGCACAGGACCTCTTCGTCAGGCAAGTGACTTGCCTGACGAAGAGGTCCTGTGCGACTTCGAAACGTTGCTGTTTTCTGTGATCGTTTCTATGCATTACATTTTTTTTGGACGTTTTAAACGATCCTTGGTGTGCTGGTGAATATATCTATATTCAGATATCCCCCTCTTCTGCCGGCGATTCTGTGAACGATCATATCGGCATTTCCGCCGCTTGATCGTTCTTATAGGCAGCGGGAGGGGACGCCCTCCCGCCGTCATCCGGTGCTTCTCCGGGCTCTCCCGTGCCATCGGGGGGCCTGGAGAACTAATCGGCCGGCGCCAGCTCACGATGATAGAGATGACTGGTCACCAGTCATCTCTATGACCGTCGGAGGCCCGGGTGTGACGTCACAACGTTTACCCGGAAGTAAACAAAGCCGCAATTGCGGCTGTCGGCATAAGATCAGTGCACAATCTCATGCTTTCAAGCCTGGAGGAGAGATGTGGGGTCTTATTGACTTATGTGGGGTCTTATTGACCCCACATCTCTCCATAAAGAGGACCTGTCACAGTGATTCCTAATACAAGGGATGTTTACATTTGCATTGTGATTTTTACATGAAGGAGAGAAGTGCCAGAATAGGCCCGGTGGAGAAAGGGTTACTCTACTTTCGGGGGGGGGGGGTGGTGGCACATAAATCCCTCTCCCTCCCTCCCTTTCCTTTTCAATCTGCAGCTCTGTAATATTCTACCAAAATTCTGTTCTCTGCTTTCATAAAATGTATATAATTTGGGGGTTCAAAGTAATTTTCTAGCAAAAAAAAAATGCACGTCTTTACATGTAAGTGTCACATTCGGCCTGGGGGTATAGCGATAAATGGGGGGAAATTAATTATGATTTTATGTTTTGACCATAGGCATGCTTGAATGAATCGGTGACGTTCCTTTTATTTTCTCTTCTAGTCTACGAAGAGAAACATCCCCATGCTTTTTGTCCGCGGTGATGGCGTTGTGCTCGTAGCTCCTCCATTAAGAGTTGGATGATGAGTTTCAGCAAAGAGTCTCTAACAAGCCCGAGTCCCAAGAACCTCCACTGTCTCTTCTCACCCAATCCCAGACACAGGGATATTTTTCTTGCTCATGGCAAGAGTTCATAACACAGAGCCTAATTCAATATATCTCCTTCTGATGGGAAACTACAAGACCCAGCATTCCTTCCCAGCTAGGGATGAGCAGAAACTGCCTTGTTTCATATCAGCAGGAGAGCTTCAGATTGCCTATGGGTTCTGTAGCTCTGCATTGCAGAGAGGCAATTCTAGTCTTTAGACCTGATTCACACCTATGCATTTTTATTTTTTGTGCTTTTTTCAGATTTGCACTACACTCCATTTATCATGGTTTCCTATGGAACAGGTTCTGTAGTGCAAAAAGCACTAAAAATGCCATAGGTGTGAATCGGGCCTTAATCTTAATACAGCAAAATTGTGTTTCCTTTTGGCAGATGCCGCAGTTTTTATTTTGTAATGAATTTTGATGGTGTGTGAAAGTCGGCCCAAAAATTTCCTTTTTTATATTTGATGGAAGCAGCAGAAGGCTTGTACAGGTTTTACTGTATCTGTTTGGTTTAGAATGGAACTTTCAAATCGCTGATGCTTGTGTTGGAGTGGACATGTCGTCATGTCAATTAAACTTTTATTTTTAGAGCCGACTAAAATCATTTGTGTTCTTTGTGTTTTATTTTTTTTTGTGTTTGTTTTCTTTTTTTCCCCATCATTTAAAACACTGCAGCGTGAGCCCAGACCCCAGCACGACTTGCATTTAACCACTTAAGCCCCGGACCATTTTGTTGCTAAAGGACCAGGCCACTTTTTGCGATTCGGCACTGCGTCGCTTTAACTGGCAATTGCGCGGTCGTGCGACGTGGCTCGGAGCGGGAGCCTCAGTGGCGGTATAGTAGCGCTAAAAATAGCGGCGCTATACAGTCGGATTTGGCCGCTAGCGGTGCGGTATTAACCCCCGCTAGCGGCCGATAAAGGGTTAATACCGCCCGCAATGCGCCTCTGCAGAGGTGCATTGCGGGCGGTATTGCCGCGGTTTCCCATTGTTTTAAATGGGAAGGAGCGATAGACAACGCCGCTCCTCTCAACCGCTCCAAAGATGCTGCTGGCAGGAGATTTTTTTTCTCTCCAGCCAGCGCATCGCCTCAGTGTGAAAGCCCTCCGGCTTTCACATTGAGGTTGCTGGGCAGGAGTTTTTCAGGCGGTATAGCAGCGCTATTTTTAGCGCTGTGCCACCTGAAAAACTCCTCAGTGTGAAAGGGGTCTTAAGCGGTTGTGTGCGTGGGAGCCACCGGTCACGGCACGGGTGGCCGTTTCTTCAGTGCGCATGCACCGGTGGTGAGAAGTAATTTTCAGCCCCTCAACTCGCTGGGTGAATGGGAGAAGAGGTAAGAAGTCAGCACCCCCCGCTTCTCACTCTAATGTAAGATGTAATTTCCGACAGCAGAACACCCCGTCCCCCCCCGCTTCTCAACTGTAATGTGACATGTCATTTTGCTTAGGGCCCCAGGGAGGTCAGGATCGGCACTGAGGCGTATTTCAGGCGTTTTAGCGCTAAAAGGAACGCCTGAAATAAACCTGCCCCGGCATTCTCGGTGTGAAAGCCCGAGGGCTTTCACACTGAGAATGCCGGGGCAGGTTTATTTCGGGTGTTATTTTTAGCGCTGAAATACGCCTCAGTGCCGTAGGGCTTTCACACTGAGGCGATGCGCTGGCGGGAGAAAAAAAAAAATCTCCTGCAAGCAGCATCTTTGAAACGGTGAGAGGAGCGGCATTTATACCGCAGTAATACGAGGCGCATTGCCGGCGATATTGACCCCTTTTTTGGCCGCTAGCGGGGGTTAATACCGCACCGTTGGCACCCGAATACTGCCGCAATTCCAGCGGTATAGCGCCACCGCACATCCTGCCCCAGCGTGAAAGGGGCCTAACCCGAATAAAGGAGAAATCTCCCAATAGGGACACGTGTTCTGCTGAGAACTTTCTAAGCGAATTGTTTAAAGACGCAGAAAAGGATTAAAAAAGAACAAATTCTCATTTATTTCTCTGTATGAATATTTGCTGTATATTGAACATGCCATATCTATATTCGGTCACTAGGGGGTGCTGTGCTCCTCTTATACTCATGCAGTGGAATAGTCTCTCCATTACGTGTGTTGAAGTGAATGTGAAGGTAAAACTCCTTTCCTTCGTTTTGGATGGAGTGTAGAGCCCCTGGCAGGTTTTTATTGTGGTCTGTGTACAGAGACGAGGCTCATACTGGGTCACATACTTCAGGCATTGCACCGCTTACAATTAAAGTGGTATTATTAATCCCAAAGTAAACATTGAGGCCCGGATTCAGATAGCAGTTACGACGGCGTATCTCCAGATACGCCGTCGTAACTCTGAGGGTGCGGCGTCGTATCTATGCGCCTGATTCATAGAATCAGTTACGCATAGATTTCCCTAAGATCCGACCGGCGCAAGTCTCTTACACCGTCGGATCTTAGGCTGCATATTTACGCTGGCCGCTAGGTGGCGCTTACGTAGATTTACGCGAGGAATATGCAAATTAGGTAGATACGCCAAATCAGAAACGTACGTCCGCCCGGCGCATTTTTTTACGTCGTTTACGTTAGGCTTTTTCCGGCGTAAAGTTACCCCTGCGACATGAGGGGTATCCTATGTTAAGTATGGACGTCGGGCTAGCGTCAAATTTTCCGTCGATTACGTCGTTTGCGTAAGTCGTTCGCGAATGGGGCTGTGCGTAATTTACGTTTGCGTCGAAAGCATTGGCAATTTGCGGCGTAATTTTCGAGCATGCGCACTGGGATTCTTTCACGGACGGCGCATGCGCCGTTCGTAAAAAACGTCAAATACGCGGGGTCACAATTAATTTAAATAAAACACGCCCACATCATCCACATTTGAATTCCGCGGGCTTACGCCAGACCACATATACGTTACGCCGCCTTAACTTAGGGCGCAAGTTCTTTCTGAATACGGAACTTGCGCTCTAATTTACGGCGGGGTAACGTATCTGAGATATGAGATACGTTACACCCGCCAATAGATACACCATTGTATCTGAATCCGGGCCTTATTATATTGCAGCTTATCAATTCTTAGATGTGATGGCTGCATTTGTTTTCTTTACTTCCATTTTCATCTGGTGATCCAGCCAGTAAGTCTGTTTTTTTTTCCCCAAAAGAACATGCTCTCCAGCAGATGTAGCAGTTACAGAGATGAGACAAACCATTTACCACTGGCAGGGGGCGCTTACAATGATTGGCTTTCATTTATCCATGTAAAACCTTTATCACAATAATGAACAAAACTGTGACTGATTATAAAATGTGAGCTGGAGTTTGGCTTCAATCTGCTAGTGTATCTAAATCTGCTAGTCCATCTAACACCCCCCCCCCCCGACTGACAGTGCTGCTGTGCTCCCTGTGCTCCTTCATCCAGAGTGGAGGATTTCTAATACAGGAGGTGTGTTGCTGGCCAGATTGCCAGGTTAAAACAGAGAAGGGGAAAATGAAAACTAATGCAGCCACCACATCTAATGATTGGTAAGCTGCAATATATTATACGTTTTTGGGTTTATTACACTGGCAAGTCACAGGGAGAAGAGCCAGTAGAGGGGCTGAGCTGTGTGTGTGTGTGATGGATATTTACATTGACAGATCAAAGGGTGAAGAGGCATGGAGTGAGTTGTGTTAGTGTTATGAACTTTTACAATGGTAGGTCACAGAGTAAAGAGGCAGGGAGTGATTGTAAAAGTCAATCACGCTAACACAGCTCATTCACTCTCTGCCTCTTCACTCTGTGACCTGTTGGTGTAAAAGTCAATCACGCTAACACAGCTCAGCCAATCTCTGCCTCTTCACTCTGTGACCTGTTGGCGTAAAAGTCTATCACAATAACAGCTCAGTCACTCTCTGCCTCTTCACTCCCTGACCTGTTGGTGTAAAAGTCCATCACACTGACACAGCTCAGCCAATCTCGGCCTCTTCACTCCGTGACCTGTTGGCGTAAAAGTCCATCACAATAACAGCTCAGTCACTCTGCCTCTTCACTCTGTGACCTGTTGGTGTAAAAGTCCATCACACTGACACAGCTCAGCCAATCTCTGCCTCTTCACTCTGTGACCTGTTGGTGTAAAAGTCCATCACACTGACACAGCTCAGTCACTCTCTGCCTCCTCACTCTGTGACCTGTTGGCGTAAAAGTCTATCACAGTAACAGCTCAGTCACTCTCTGCCTCTTCACTCCCTGACCTGTTGGTGTAAAAGTCCATCACACTGACACAGCTCAGTCACTCTCTGCCTCCTCACTCTGTGACCTGTTGGCGTAAAAGTCTATCACACTAACAGCTCAGTCACTCTCTGCCTCTTCACTCCCTGGCCTGTTGGTGTATCACACTAACACAGATCGTCACTCCATGCCTCTTTACTCTGTGACCTGCCATTGTAAAAGTCCATCACACTAACACAGCTCAGTCACTCCTTGCCTCTACACCCTGTCTATGTAAAAATCAATCACACTAAAACAGCTTAGTCACTCACTGCCTCTTCACTCTGTGACCTGCCATTGTAAAAGTCCATCACACTAACACAGCTCAGTCACTCCCTGCCTCTTCACTCTGTGACCTACATTGTAAAAGTCCATCGCACAAGCGCAGCTCAATGGAAGGTCACAGAGTAAAGAGGCAGGGAGTGACTAAGCTGTCAGCTGTCTTAGTGTGATGGACTTGTACATTAGCAGGTCACTGTGAAGAGGCAGGGAGTGACTAAGCTGTGTTAGTGTGATGGACCTTTACAATGGCAGATCACAGAGTAAAGAGGCAGGGAGTGATTGTAAAAGTCCATCACACTAACACAGCCTAGTCACTCCCTGCCTCTTGACTCTGTGACCTGCCATTGTAAAACTCCATCACACTAACACAGCTCAATGACAAGTCGCATAGTGAAGAGGTAGGAAGTGACTGAGCTGTGTTAGTGTGATGGACTTGTACATTGGCAAGTCACAGAGTGAGGAGGCAGGGAGTGACTTGGCTGTATTAGTGTGATGGACTTGTACATTAGCAGGTCACATAGTGAAGAGGCAGGGAGTGACTTAATGTATAAGTCCATCACACCAACACAGCTCAGTCACTCCCTGCCTCTTCACTATGTGACCTGCTAATGTACAAGTCCATCACGCTAATACAGCCAAGTCACTCCCTGCCTCCTCACTCTGTGACTTGCCAATGTACAAGTCCATCACACCAACACCGCTCAGTCACTTCCTACCTCTTCACTATGTGACCTGTCATTGAGCTGTGTTAGTGTAATGGAGTTTTACAATGGCAGGTCACAGAGTGAAGAGGCAGGGAGTGACTGAGCTGTGTTGGTGTGATGGACTTGTACATTGGCAAGTCACAGAGTGAGGAGGCAGGGAGTGACAGCTGTGTTAGTGTGATGGACTTGCACATTAGCAGGTCACATAGTGAAGAGGCAGGGTGTGACTAGGCTATGTTAGTGTGATTGATTTTTACAATGAGAGGTGAAGAGACAGAGAGTGACTAAGCTGTGTTAGTGTGATGGACTTTTACAATGGCAGGTCACAGAGTGAAGAGGCAGGGAGTGACTGAGCTGTTTGTGACTTGCCAATGTAAAAGTCCATCACACTAACAGCTCAGTCACTCCCTGCCTCTTCACTCTGTGACCTGCTATTGTAAAAGTCCATCACACTGAGTGAAGAGGCAGGGAGTGACTAAGCTGTGTTAGCGTGATGGACTGTTACAATGGCAGGTCACAGAGTGAAGAGGCAGGGAGTGACTGAGCTGTTAGTGTGATGGACTTTTACACCAACAGATCACAGAGTGAAGAGGCAGGGAGTGACTAAGCTTTGTTAGTGTGATGGACTTGTACAATGGCAGATCACAGAGGTGAAAAGGCAGAGAGTGCCTAAGCTGTGTTATAGTGTGATGGACTTTTACACCAACAGGTCACAGAGTGAAGAGGCAGGGAGTGACTGAGCTGTTAGTGTGATTGATTTTTACAATGACAGGTCACAGAGTAAAGAGGCAAGGAGTGACTGAGCTGTTAGTGTGATGGACTTTTACACCAACAGGTCACAGGGTGAAGCAACCGCAGGCAGAACTTACATGATTTGTGTCCTCTCTGAGCCACCTTCCCAGTTCAGAAAGTAGATGGTAACCCTGGATGATGGTGCGGTCTCACTGGAGTAAAAGTAATATAAAGTCTTTATCGGGCACTTTGATTTCTTTAAGAAGAATAAAAACCTTTTCTACCTGCACATTAGAAGCTGATTGGCTGCCAGGCACAGCGGCACCACGTTTTGCAGCTCTGATTTGAGAAAACGTCGCTCTCTCTCTTGTCTTGGACGGCGGCGGGTTGGCGCTGTAACTCCTCGCCCTTGGGCCAGTTATCCGGTCACGTACCACTAAAGAAAAGGTCCGATCTGCCAGGATGCCTAATCATTTAATTCGTACTTGTCATGGATTTGCCAGCCTAAGCCTTGCCCCCAATGAATGATCCCAAGCATGTGGTGAGATTGTATGTCACCTTGTCAGCGCCGGCCTTGTCCTTGCTTCATGACAGTGACGCCCAGAGAAAAGTGACAGCCTTGCGGGGGTCCCCACCATCCCTTCTCCTTTCCCGGGGGCTTCTAGCTGTGACCGAGAGAAGAACATCCATCCGGATATACAGAGCTGTGTCAGGATTACAGGAGGAACTCGGAGCTCCCAACTGTCCCTGATTTGGAGCAATGTCCCTCTGTCCTGTCCCTCTGTCCTGTCCCTCAGTCCTTCTGTCCCTCTGTCCTTTTTGTCCCTCTGTCATTCTGTCCCTCTGTCCTTCTGTCCCTCTGTCCTGTCCTTCTGTCCCTCAGTCCTTCTGTCCTTCTGTCCCTCTGTCCTTCTGTCCCTCTGTCCTTCTGTCCCTCAGTCCTTCTGTACATCAGTCCCTCTGTCCTTTTGTCCCTCTGTCATTTTGTCCCTCTGTCCTTTTGTCCCTCTGTCATTTTGTCCCTCTGTCCTTCTGTCCCTCAGTCCTTCTGTCCTTCTGTCCCTCAGTCCTTCTGTACATCAGTCCCTCTGTCCTTTTGTCCCTCTGTCCTTTTGTCCCTCTGTCCTTTTGTCCCTCTGTCCTTTTGTCCCTCTGTCCTTTTGTCCCTCTGTCCTTCTGTCCTTCTGTTCCTCTGTCCTTCTGTTCCTCTCTCCTTCTGTCCCTCTGTCCTTCTGTCCCTCTGTCCTTCTGTACATCAGTCCCTCTTTCCTTCTGTCCCTCTGTCCTTCTGTCCCTCTGTCCTTCTGTTCCTCTGTCCTTCTGTTCCTCTGTCCTTCTGTCCCTCTGTCCCTCAGTCCCTCTGTCCCCCTCATTTGTCCCTCATTTTGGTCTGATCTCTATAGTTGTATATAAAATTAAATTGTTATCTTTCAAAAAGAGTTTCTCAGCGCTAAACCTTTCATCCGATTTCTAAATTGCTGCATTTCAAAAGCCAGTAGTTGTAAAAATTAAAATAAAAGCACTTGATTGGACCCTGGACAAAAAATTTCTTTTTTTTTATTATTATTATTATTAATAATATTTTTATTTATATATATATATAAAAACATTTTTTTTCCCTTGAGTTTCTTGCCTAAGCTAATGATGTCGTACATCCAGGGCCCGGACGAAGGGTGGGCAGAAGGGGGGCCGTAGAGGGGGGGGGGGGGGGGCTGTGGTGCCATAAGGTGATTGGAGGGAAGGGGGGATTTGGGGAGTGGCAGCAGGGGGGTAAGTATTCTAACTACCTTTTTGTTTTGTTTTTTTCGAATTTCAATTCCAAACATAACGACCCGCACATGTCTAATGTGAACCAGCCCTTAACTTTCATCATTTTGGTTGTAAAATGACACGATCATGCGCGCTGATGTTTGGGTACTACTACTAATTGTAGCGGAACTCAATAATTAGAGCGCGGGTCCCTCTGTATTTTTCCAGCCATTATAATTGTTTTTAAAATAAAAGGATTTATCAGCCTTGTATCAAAACTTGTTGTTTAATTCTCATTCCAAAACCGTACCTCTCGCCAGAGATCGCTGAGCTTCCCACGGCACCCAATTAATCGCCTATTTCCTGTTATTTCGTAGCCGTGCAATGAAGGGCAATATAATTACTGCGCCGCCTTTTGTATCACCTTTTTTGAACTTTTGAATGTAGCGGTTTGCTTTTGATCCCAATTAAAATTCACCGAGGTTCTGATAACATCCATGGATGGAAATGCAGGCTTTCCATTAACCACTTCAGCCCCGGACCATTTGGCTGGCCGAAGGCCAGAGCACTTTTTGCGATTCGGCACTGCGCCGCTTTAACTGACAATCGCGCAACGTGGCTCCCACACAAAATTGGCGTCCTTTTTTCTCTTCCGTTCATGGACGGACACAGCATCCTTTGACAGTATGGTTATGCACCTTCCTTCCAGGAGAAACTCTCCTGGAAGGAAGGTGCATAACCCTACTGTCAAAGCATTAATATATATTTGGGGGTTCTAAGTTATTTTACAGCAAACAAAAACGGATTTTTTTCCTTGTAAGCAAAAAGAGGCTGCAATCATGGGCTGCGCTGATGGGCACTGGTGAGGCTGCGCTGATGGGCACTGGTGAGGCTGCAATCATGGACTGCATTGATGGGCACTGGGGAGGCTGCATTGATTGGCACTGGTGAGGCAGCATTCATTGACACTGACTGATGGGCTGCACTGATAAAGTTGTTCATATTTATTTTTGTAACTTAACCACTTAAGGACCTCCTGCACATATACGTCGGCAGAATGGCATATCAACGTATATGTAGGTTGATCTTTAAGCCCAGCCGTGGGGCGCACGCCCGCGACCCGGTCCGAAGCACCGGGACCAGCGGACCCGATCGCCGCTGGAGTCCCGCGATCGGTCCTCGCAGCTGAAGAACGGGGAGAGCCGTGTGTAAACACAGCTTCCCAGTTCTTCACTGTGGCGGCTGCATCGATCGTGTGTTTCCCTTTTATAGGGATTCACAATCGATGACGTCACTCCTACAGCCACACCCCCCTACAGTTGTAAACACACACTAGGTGAAACATAACCCCTTCAGCGCCCCCTTGTGGTTAACTCCCAAACTGCAACTGTAATTCCCACAATAAACAATGCATTTTAAATACATTTTTTGCTGTGAAAATGACAATGGTCCCAAAAATTGTCCGAAGTGTCCGCCATAATGTCACAGTCATGAAAAAAATCGCTGATCGCCGCCATTAGTAGTAAAAAAAAATAATAATAAAAATGCTATAAAACTATCCCCTATTTTGTAAACGCTATACATTTTGCGCAAACCAACCGATAAACGCTTAATGCGATTTTTTTTTTTTACCAAAAATTGGCAGAAGAATACGTATCGGCCTAAACTGAGGAAAAAAAACTTTTTTTTAATATATTTTTGGGTGATATTTATTATAGAAAAAAGGAAAAAATATTGAATTTTTTTCAAAATTGTCGCTCTATTTTTGTTTATAGCGCAAAAAATAAAAACCGCAGTGGTGATCAAATACCACCAAAATAAAGCTCTATTTGTGGGGGAAAAAGGACGCCAATTTTGTTTGGGAGCCACGTCGCACGAGCGCGCAATTGTCTGTTAAAGCGACGCAGTGCCGAATCGCAAAACCCGGCCTGGTCTTTTAGCTGCATTTTGGTCCGGGTCTTAAGTGGTTAATTCTGCATAAACCATTTAACAGTGTCAGTTCATTAGGGCGTGTTTAGGGGTGGAATCAGGGGCGGGGCAGGGTAGGTGTTGGGTGGGGAAACTAACCCTTAAGGCCTGGCTAATAGCTCAGGACTTTACATTTTGATACAAAGTAACAGAAAACAAACTTTTTGGTTGGAAGTTGAACTTTAAAAAGATTAGTTTTTGTTTTCAATTCACACTGAGATGTAAAAGTCATGCTTGGCTCCGGTGCCGAGATGAACCCTTGAACCGGGCCCGGCTGAACCGCTTGTCGACCCCCCCCCACCCCTTCGCTAACCTTGCCTAATCCTAATGCATTGTGTCAGGTCGCTGTAATCAGCCGCCCCGCCTTCCTTAATGGATCAGATTAACGTCGTTAATTAATTATTTTTAGGCAGCAAATCTCAAGCTGTGAAGGGCTTTTTTGTTTCCGTCTGGGGAACAAATTGCTGCTAAATGACTTGACATTTTCCCCGGCTGACGTGCGGGAGGGAAGAAAACAAAAGAGAAGTAATTTCATTCCAGCCACCTGCGCCAAAGTTCACCGAAAAGATGGAGGGGGGTTCACCTGACGACTGGGAGGAAATTAGAGAATGTAATTGGCTGTGGCGGCCAAACGTGGGCGGGACAAGCAGACTGAAGAGCAGTTTCTTCCCAGAGCTTTCTGTCTTTATACAGATTCCAAGAATGTTCCGCACATTAGTATTTTTTTTTTCTTTTTAAATGCAAGTATTATATTAGTATCTTTTATTCCTACTAGTGCTGTCAAGCGATTAAAATTTCTAATCGCGATTAATCGCATTAATGTCAGTTAACTCACGATTAATCGCGCGATTAAGGAGGTTCACCCTTTAAAACATTTTTTTTTTGTTTTCTTATTTATTTTTATAATATTAAATTGTGTTTTTTTATTTTTTTACATTTTGATCACTTTTATTGCTGTCACAAGAAATGTAAACATCCCCTGTGACAGCAATAGGTGGTGACAGGTACTCTTTATGGAGGGATCGGGGTCTAAAAGACCTCCGATCCCTCCTTTGCACTTCAAAGTATTCAGATCGCCGAAAACGGCGATTCTGAATACTGTGTACTTTTTTAAATCCGGCGCCATTGGCAGCCGAGAAACCCGGAAGTGACGTCATGACGCCGCTTCCGTGGTTTCAATGCGGAGACTGAATCAAAGCCGTTTACGGCTTAGTGTCAGTCTCCGCCTGAACACAGAACGCGGCGGATGGAGGATTGGGTCTCCGGGTGGGACGGGAGGCCCGGTCAGAGCGGCGAAAGGCGGCGGGAGGGGGGGATGTCCCCTCCCGCTCCTCCGGCATAACAACCGAGCGGCTTTTAGCCGCATCGGTTGTTATGTTTGGATAGCCGATCGCCCGCTCTAAACAACGGTACCGGGATGATGCCTGCGGCTGCAGGCATCATCCCGGTATAACCCCGAACGTTAATCGCGCGATAAAAAAATTGAGGGCGTTAAAATGGGTTTGTGTTAACGCCGTTAATAACGCGTTTAACTGACAGCACTAATTCCTACCTTTATAATATTTGCATTACTTTGAATACATTTTGTTCTATTTTTATTGAATACATTTTGTTCTATTTTTATTGGCTATCGATTACATTTTATTGGTATGTAATCTCTGAATATTGGGGCACATATATGTACACTATATTTTCAAAAGTATTGGGACGCCTGCCTTTACATGCACATGAATTAAATGGCATCCCAGTCTTATGCCGCGTACACACCATCACTTTATGTGATGAAAAAAAAACGACATTTTCTGTGAAGTAAAAAACAACGTTTTTGAAACTTCAATTTTCAAAGACGAAGTTGCCTACACGCCATCGTTTTTCTCACAATGCTCTAGCAAAGCGAGGTTACGTTCTCACCACGTTTTTCCATTGAAGCTCGCTTCATAAGTAGCTTCTGGGCATGCGCGGGTGAAAAAAACGTCGTTTTAAATGACGTTTTTTGCTACACACGGTCAATTTCTGTGAAGTAAAAAACGACGTTTTGAAAAACGACACATAAAATTGAAGCATGCTTCAATTTTTTTTTGTCGTTTTTCACAAGACATAAAACGACGTTTTCCCCCACACACGGTCATTTAAAGTGACGTTTTTAAAAACGTCATTTTTTTTCATCACATAAAGTGATGGTGTGTACGCGGCATTAGTCCGTAGGGTTCAATAATGAGTTGGCCCCGCCCTTTGCAGCTATAACAGCTTCAACTCTTCTGGGAAGGCCGTCCACAAGGTTTAGGAGCAGGGCCGCCATCAGGAATTATGGGGCCCTCGTTTGGATTACAAGCATGTTTCCGGAACTAATTATGCTCGCAATCCAAGGTTTTACTGAATACACATCTCCTGCAATCAGACTCAGGGGATGCCTGAGTGCAGGAGATGATGTCGGCCCCACACTGCCAGGAACCACACGCTGGTGGACGCCAGTACTGCGGGTCAAAGATCACAAAATACCACCACCAGGGGAAAGCTCCCCTGGCAGTTCCAGACTGCCAGGAGACACCTGCTGGTGGACCACAGTACTGCACGCCAAATATCAGGCAGTGTCATCAGCGGATGGAATCTTCCCTGACACCTGACCTCAACCCGATAGAACACCTTTGGAAAGGATTAGAGCAGGGATATGCAATTAGCGGACCTCCAGCTGTTGCAAAACTACAAGTCCCATCATACCTCAGACTCTGGGTGTTATGCTTGTGGCTGTCAGAGTCTTGCTATGCCTCATGGGAATCATAGTTCTGCAACAGCTGGAGGTCCGCTAATTGCATATCCCCGGATTAGAGCGAAGACTGCGAGCCAGACCGTCTCGTCCACATCAGTGCCTGACCTCACAAATGCACTTCTGGAAGAATGGTCAAACATTCCCATAGACACACTCCTAAACCTTGTGGACGGCCTTCCCAGAAGAGTCGAAGCTGTTATAGCTGCAAAGGGCGGGGCCAACTCAATACTGAACTCCATCTCTTCTTTCTTTCTTTCTTTCTTTCTCCATCTTCTTCTTTCTTCATCTTCTTTTTTTCTTCTTCTTTTTCCATCTTCTTTTTTCTTCTTCCTTCTTCTTCTTTCTTCTTCTTCTTTCTTCCTTCTTCTTTCTTCTTTCTTCCTTCTTCTTTCTTCTTTCTTCTTTCTTTCTTCTTCTTCTTTCTTCCTTCTTCTTCTTTCTTCCTTCTTCCTTCTTCCTTCTTCCTTCTTCTTTCTTCTTTCTTCTTTCTTCTTTCTTCTTTCTTCCTTCTTCTCTTTCTTCCTTCTTCTTCTTTCTTCCTTCTTCTTCTTTCTTCCTTCTTCTTCTTTCTTCCTTCTTTCTTCTTTCTTCTTTCTTCTTTCTTCCTTCTTCCTTCTTCCTTCTTCCTTCTTCCTTCTTCCTTCTTCCTTCTTCCTTCTTCCTTCTTCCTTCTTCCTTCTTCCTTCTTCCTTCTTCCTTCTTCCTTCTTCCTTCTTCTTTTTTCTTCTTTCTTCTTCTATTTGCATCTCCAGTGGCAGTTCCCACAATTTACAAAATGCCACATGACTCCGCCCACCCAGCTCCAGTTGAATAAAATATCAATTTAGGCTGGCCTAAATGTAATAATGTACCGTAAGCCTTAATCAACATAAATGATAAAAAATCTGATGCCCCCTGGCACATGAGTAGACATAAGCCCCTGGATGGCATTAGCAGTTTATCAGTGGATTTCCCTCATAGCCTGGATGTGATCTGTCATTGTGTTATATAAAGCACTGCTTTGCCAACATCTCATATTAAGCACAATTTATCTCTGTTTTAATGTGAAGTACTCTTTACAGGCAAGTGCTTTGTGAATAAAGCACTTGCCTGAAAAACTTGCGGCGGCGTAACGTAAATGAGATACGTTACGCCCGCACATTTTTGCGCCCATCTACGTGAATCTGGGCCTAAGGCTCCATGCACACTGAAGCTGATAAAAAAAATGGCGTTTTGGCTTTTTTTTTTTTAAAGCCCATCTATGTTAGCCTATGTGCCCATGCACACCTGGGCATTTTTTAGTGTTAATGAGCTTTGGAGTTTATTGGATTTTTTCTGAACGCCCGAAATTTGCGTTCAAAGTGCAGTTTTTCGGCGGGGAAAAAACGCCAAAAAACGCAAAACGCAGAAAAAAAAAGCTACACTGCTATTTTTGCTATTGCAAAAAAACTAAAAAAAGGTTGAAAGGCTCCTGTTTTTTTTATAGCTTTTATCAGCTTCAGTGTACATGGAGCCTAATGCTGGCCATACACTCCACGAAAAATCGTCCGAACGAACTTTCGAAAAATGAACATTTGGTCGTGATTTATCGTTAGTTTTTCAGAAAATTTCCAAATACGTTTTTTTTTTGTTCCAGTTACAAATCATTGTAAATAAGTACGTTTTCTACTTCACTGATGGGCACTGATAGTACTGCACTGACGGGCACTGATGAGCACCGATGAGGTGGCATTGATGGGCACTAATATGCGGCACTGATGGGCACTGATAGGGGGCACTGATAGGTGGCACGGATGGGCACTGATAGGTTGCATGGATGGGCACTGATAGGCGAAATGGATGGGCACTGATAGGCGAAATGGATGGGCACTGATAGGTGGCACAGATGGGCACTGATAGACTGTAATGTGTTGTACTAATGGATGCCAATCAGTGCCAAACAATAATGCCTGCCAATCGGTGATGCCCATTATGGGCACTGATTGCCATCCATTGTGGGAACTGATTGGCATCCATTATTTATTTCTGATTTGCATCCCTGGTGGTCTAGGGTGGCATTCCTGTGGTGGGCATCCCTGGTGGTCCAGTGTGGGCATCCTCGGGGGGCTGTGCTGATAATCGATCAGCACAAACCCCCCCTGTCAGAGGAGCAGCCGATCGGCTCTCCTCTACTCGCGTCTGACAGATAACCGGCTTTTCCTGTTTACATTGTGATCAGCCGTGATTGGACACGGCTGATCACATGGTAAAGAGTCTCAGACTGACACCATGCAACAATGATAGCCGCGATGCACGCCCCCGGGGGCGCACAGCGGCTCAATATCCTGAAGACGTCAAATGACGTCCAGTCAGGATATTGAAACCACTTTGCCGCCGTCATTTTGCTATATGGCGGGCGGCAAGTGGTTAACAACCGCAAATGACCAGATAAGTTTGAATAAGCCCATAATAGTCAAAACTTAGAAACACAGTGACACAATCTCTCCATTTAAACACCGTTAATTTTATCATCCATACAAGGAGTTGCTTTTATCACCTTGCTGCTATGGAGCCTTCATCCCAAACAGAAACCCGATACTGGCTTTGTCTGCTTCAAGGGCAAAATGAAAGCAAAGAATTTGGAACATGGCAAATCTATCAATGATGGCCATTCCGGCGTCAGCTATAATAATATACATACAGGACAAAAGACTTTCCATGGCAGAGCAGCACGTCGGCTGACACAGCATCTTGGCACGTACTGAGACAGAAGCTTGGCCATAAAATCCCTAATAAGGGGCGAATATGAAATAACGATAAATTGAGTCACACAATCTTGCTACTGAAGAGTAGATTTTCCACCAACCATGACAAAATGTCAGAAATCTGGACCCTAACCCTCTGGGACGATCTTACAGAACTCTGGGGCGAGGAGCCTGGTCCTTAGATCAAAGTAGAAGTCTACTCAAAGCTTTTCTTTTTAGATTTGGATGGAAGTCCCAGCTGACCTCTTTCTAGGTAGTCATAATGGCCAATACCCCAGGTATAAGGCTGCACATTCTGAGCATCCTGCTATCCTTTTCCTACAAGGTATCCGTGCGTCCAGCTTTTGTTGGGTGTCTAGATTTGCCAAGGTCAGTCGAACTGTCCTTGGGCCTTTCCGGCCGTTTCCGAGGCTCTCCGGCGCCCCCCCCTGGCCTCTGGACACATGCGGTATTGCATACCATCAGTGGCGTCACTAGGGTTGGTGTCACCTGGTGCGGTAAAATATGGTGTCACCCCCCCCCCCCCCCCCCCCCAATAAAAAAATTCAAATATTTTTTACCCTACTGTTTGCTCTCTGTTCTCCTTTCTTCCCCTTTTCTCTCTCTCCCTATTCATCTTTCTTGTTCGTTCTATCCCTTCTTCTTTCTCTCCATTTTTCTTTGTCCCCTCCCCCCACCTCTCTTTCTCCAGGACCGGAATTCACATCTCAGGAGCCTATAGGCCAGGGGCGTACCTAGAGAATTTGGCACCCGGGGGGGGGGTCCAATATCTGGCACCCCCCCCACGTTAAAATGTAAAAACACCCCACTGTGCCCCCTGCATACCTCTGCATCCTTCAATATCTTTTTGTTACTACTGTGTACCCCTCTCCACAACTGCACCTCTGGACCCCTTTACATTACACAGCCCCCTGCATCACTGGACCCTTTACATTACACAGCCCCCTGCATCACTGGACCCCTTTACATTACACAGCCCCCTGCATCACTGGACCCTTACATTACACAGCCACCTGCACCTCTGGACCCCTTTACATTACACAGCACCCTGCACCTCTGGACCCCTTTACATTACACAGCACCCTGCACCTCTGGACCCCTTTACATTACACAGCACCCTGCACCTCTGGACCCTTTTACATTACACAGCACCCTGCACCTCTGGACCCCTTTACATTACACAGCACCCTGCACCTCTGGACCCTTTTACATTACACAGCACCCTGCATCACTGCACCCCTTTTACATTACACAGCACCCTGCATCACTGCACCCCTTTTACATTACACAGCACCCTGCATCACTGGACCCCTTTACATTACACAGCACCCTGCATCACTGCACCCCTTTTACATTACACAGCCGCCTGCACCTCTGCACCCCTTTACATCACATAGCCCCCTGCACCTCTGGACCCTTTTACACTACACAGCCCTCTGCACCCCTTTACATTACACAGCACCCTGCACCTCTGGACCCCTTTACATTACACAGCACCCTGCATCACTGGCCCCCTTTACATCTCATAGCCCCCTGCACCTCTGGACCCTTTTACATTACACAACACCCTGCATCACTGCACCCCTTTTACATGACACAGCCACCTGCACCTCTGGTCATGTCAGCTAAAAAAAAATTTTTTAAATCGGGATGGTGTCACCCCTCTAGTGGGTGTCACCCGGTGCGGCCCGCACCCCCCTAGCAACGCCACTGCATACCATTGATGTCAATGCGGAACAAATTATTTTCGTTTCCATTGACTTCAATGGGTAAACTCGCTTTGATATGCGAGTACTCTGGATTACGAGCTTTCTCCTGGAACGGATGATGCTCGTAATCCGAGGTTCCACTGTAAATGAGGAATTTGAAAAGAATACCCAAAAAAGGCATTTTTGCGTGCACATGATTGGATGATGGAAGCAGGGGCGGACTGACAACTCATGGGACCCCCGGGCAATAGAAGTTTATGGGCCCCCGGGCTTACAGATGGCCACCACGCCAGGAGGCAGTGCAGAGGCAGGGCAGCTAAAATCTCAGGATTTTTACATCAAAAGCATGCCGGTTTTGGACATTTCAGGGACAGATGTAAAAAAAACACAGAATTTTACATACTGTCCCTGGTTTTATTGAGCCTAGCAACCCTGATGGGGCCCCCTAGTGGCATGGGGCCCTCGGGCAGTGCCCGAGAGCCTCAATGGTCAGTCCGCCCCTGGATGGAAGTCGTCAGAGTTTCTACTAATTTACTAAGCTCTGGAGCAACTCCTATGTGCCTTTAGTAAATTAGGGCCAGATTCTCGTAGATCCTGCGGCGGCGTAGCGTAAGCCATTTACACTACGCCGCCGCAACTTACTGGAGCAAGTGCCGTATTCTTCAACCACTTGCTCCGTAGTTTGCGGCGGCGTAGTGTAAATGGCCCGGCGTATCCCCGCGTAATTCAAAGGGAGCGGCTTGTATTTAAATTAAGCCCGCCCCCGCGTCGATTGAACTGCGCATGCGCCGGGCTGAAAAATAGCCCAGTGCGCACTGCTCCAGCTCACGACGGAAAACGTCAATGACGCCGACGTGAGCGTCATTGACGTAAAGTCGTATTCAAGAACGACTTAGGAAAAAGACGTAACCGACGGAAAAAGCCAACGCGGACCCGACGCCATACTTAACATGGCATACGGCGGACTGGCGTAAGGTTTCCCCTCATATAGCAGGGGTAACCTTACGCCTACGGAAACGACGTAAACGACGACTACGCGACGCAAATTCGTTCGGGGATCGGCGTATCAGGCTCATTTGCATAGTCAAATGAGACCTGAACGTAAACGCCACCTAGCGGCCAGCGGCGAATTACATTTAAGATCCGACAGTGTAAGTCACTTACACCTGTCGGATCTTGGCCGTATCTATGCGAAAATGATTCTAGGAATCCCTCGCATAGATACCCGCGTCAAAAAACAGAGATACGACGGTGTTTCCTGAGATACAGCGTCGTAACTCTTCTGAGAATCTGGCCCATAATCAGAGTCATCGGCAGTTGTCTGTGATTGGACGGGGGTTGTTGATTCACGCATTCCGGATGGTTATGATGTAATCGGACAGCTGTGTCCCTCTCACACCGGACACTTGGGTGACGCCGGACACTTGGTGGTCAGAACATACCGGGAACCCTCTGGAGCCGCTCCATTAAGAACTGGGCGATCTGTAGCTGAGAATAGGCTCTTGACGGTTTAGTGTTTAACTTCTGGAAATTCTATATCGGAGAAACGTCATCCGATTACAAAACCAGCAGCACGCCAAAGGAAAACAACACACTGCCCGGCTGCTGTTAATTTATAGCCCTGCGATAACCGGCCATAAATTCATCTCCTGACTGCCGTTATCAGGGCTGTGCTCATCTGATCATTTACAATTATGGTTGGAACTCCTCAAGACGTTTTATTTTCCTCCGTTCTTGTTGGAGAAATTTCTATTACAATGGTCTGTTGTTGGATTTTCCAAAGTACAAACACGCATGCTCTGAATCAATGCTCACCAAACGCGACATTGGCAGAAGGTGCCCAAGGGTTGGCGCTAAAGAGCCGAAAAATTACGTAGTACGTAACTACGTTCGTGTTTGTTGACCGACAATTGTGTGTGCCGCGTATATTATGCGCCGGGCGCAACTACGTTCGGGAATCGGCGTATCTCCCTCATTTGCATATGTGCATAGAAAATCAATGGGAGCGGAAAATGCGCCCAGCGTAAATATGCGCCCACGATACACACCCCTGCCTATCCCCGCAATTGTAATTCATGTGTCCGGCATTCTGAAAGGGGCCGGGCGCATGGATAGGGAGGGCAGTGGCGGTGTTAGGGGGGGGGGTGGCGCTCGTGCGCCCACAATGCATGGGCCGCCGCTGCATTCTTTTGAAACTGATCAGAGATCTGATGTACAAGCATTGGGGCTGATCTGGGGACTGATGTGCATGCAATGTGGCTGATCTGAGGTCTGAAATACATACAGTATTGGGGCTGAACATGTTCTGTGCGCACCAAGTAATCGATTTCTGCACTGCTAGTGGCAAGTTAAACTCATTAATCATGATATAACACGCCATTAGCAGGACAGCAATGATTTCAGATATTAAAACAAAATAAGACTACAATGCGCTATTGTTCACTGGCATGCCCTGCCAGTTGTCTAATGCTTGCCCCCCACGTCTAACTCTTCCCCATTAATATAAAACTATAGATGGGCAGAACCAAAGCTCAGCATAAAGGTGATCTCACTGTTGGAGATATACTATATTACCAAAGGTATTGGGACGCCTGCCTTTACACACACATGAACTTTAATGGCATCTTATAGCCAGATTCAGAGAGAGTTACGCCGGCGTATCAGTAGATACGACGTCGTAACTCTGAATCTGTGCCGTCGTAAATGTAAGTGTATTCTCAAATTGAGATACACTTAAATCTAGCTAAGATACGAGCGGCGTAAGTCTTCCTACGCCGTCGTATCTTAGCTGTCTATTTACGCTGGCTGCTAGGGGCGTGTACGCTGATTTACGCCTAGAATGCGTAAATCAGCGAGATACGCCTATTCGCGAACGTAAGCTTGCCCGTCGCAGTAAAGAAACGCCGTTTACGTAAGGCGTTTTCAGGCGTAAAGTTAGTCCAACAAAAATCTGGCCTAGCCAATGTTAAGTATGGATGTCGGTCCCGCGTCGAATTTTGAAATGTTAACGTCGTTTGCGTAAGTCGTCCGTGAATGGGGCTGGGCGTAATTTACGTTCACGTTGAAAACGTAAAAAACGTCAATCACGTCGGGTCACAAAACAATTGCATAAAACACGCCCACCCACTCACAATTTGAATTAGCCGCGCTTAGGCCGACACATTTACGCTACGCCGCCGTAACTTAGGACGCAAGTGCTTTGTGAATACAGCACTTGCCTCTCTAACCTACGGCGGCGTAGCGTATATGCGATACGCTACGCCTGCCTAACGTTAGGCACAGGTACGTGAATCTAGCCATTAGTCTTAGTTCGTTGGGTTCAATATTGAGTTGGCCCCGCCCTTTGAAGCTATAACAGTTTTGAGTTGGCCCCGCCCTTTGAAGCTATAACGGCTTCATCTCTTCTGAAAAGGCCGTCCACAAGGTTTAGGAGTGTGTCTATGGTTTGACCATTCTTCCAGAAGCACATTTTTGAGACGCCATTAAAGGCAGGCGTCCCAATACTTTTGGTAATATAGCGTGTATATATACTAAGGCCAGTTTAGATAGGAGCGATTGACTTACCAGCATGATTTGGCTTGTGGGAGGAAAGCCCCACAAGCACAGTGAGAGCATGCAATCTCCATGCTGAGGGTGCCAACCCTCAGAAGTGCCAACCACGGAGCCGTTGTATTCTTAGCACTCCTTTACAATACGAATGTTCAAAGTCACCTGTAAGCCCCATGACCTACTTAAAGTGATTTTCAGAGTCATGTTATATATATATATATATATATATAACAATATTCTGTACAGAATAGCGCTAAGCATCTTTCCATTTTTCCTCGTTTATATAAACGGTGCCAGGACATTCTCAGGCTATCTGGTGTCTTGGCTGGATGCGGCCGAGAGAATGTCCCCCTCCTCCCTCTCTCTCTCTCTCTCTCTCTCTCGTTGGATGGGCCGTCTTTCTAATTGTCACACCAGCTGATGGATGTCACGTGTGTTCTTCAAGCAGCTGTCAACTGAACGGAATCCGAGGCAGAATGGAAAAGTACTGAAGCATCACAGCCGCAACGGATAAATGACCCTTAGAAACCCCCGCGTGTGCGCTGCAAAATCATACGGCTTTAGATTGTAAGCCTTTTGACCCGGCGGGCCGTGCCGTATTGTTGATCCCTTTAGTCATAAACATGAAAATCCGATTTGTACCATCAAACTTTTGGATTTCGTATTTTGTTATGATTGCTAAATTATCGAATGCATCAGCCGCCATTTTTTAGACAAAATTTAGGCCGTTGCGATCAAACTCACTGGAAATTCCAATTTTTGCTGCTTAATTTATGGCACTGTGATAACCCCCCAATAAATGTATCTTCTAATGGCCATTTATCAGGGCTGTGATCATTTCAATTCGGGGCGTTCAATTGGAACACCACCAGTTGGAAATCCCTTTTAGGGAAATTTCTGCACCAGTGACTGGCTGGGTTGTCAACAGGATAGGAAGCAGGGGACTAACAGGAGCAGGGGTGTAATTACAGAGGTCCTAATTGTGACCAACCCCATGCTCCAGGGGACCCGTGCAGCCCCCCTGTACACCTAAAAAGGAAGGGTGATGGGGGTGGCATATAGAGACCCGACCCCCTCCATTTTCCTCTTGCAGCTGCTGACAGCCCGCTTCTCCTCCTCTCGCTCCTGCAGGTGTTCAGTGACTACAGAAGGAAAATGGAGGGATTGGTTCCTCTAAATCAGGGGTCTCCAAACTTTTCAAACAAAGGGCCAGTTTATTGTTCTTCAGCCTTTAGGAGGGCCGGATTGTGGCCAGCGGGGACACAAAAAGCCCCGGGCCCAGCATTGGTGAGAATAAATATGGCCTCACAGTTTGCGATCAGTAGGACAAGGAGTAGTGCCCCTATTAGTAGGAGTAATTGTACCTCAAAGTGCCCCCTTGTTGGAGTCAGTTGGAAGAATAGTGATAGTGCCTCATATCAGTGGGAGAAATAAAGCCCTGAGGGCCAGATAAAGGCTAGCAAAGGGCCGCATCTGGCCCTCGGGCCGCAATTTGGAGACCCCTGCTCTAAATGCTCCCCCTGCCGCTCCTCTTATCCTGCTTCCTCTTTTTTCTTCTTTCTGCTGTCCCGGGCCTTTGTTTGCTCCCCTGGACCCTCTTGTCTCCCCGCAGCTCTGCCAGGATCTCCCTGGGTGGGGGTGGCATATCGAGAAAGCAATTCCCTCCATTATCCTCCTGCAGCTGCTGAAAGCCTGCTTCGCCTCCTCTCCCTCCTACAGGCATTCAGTGGCTGCAGGAGGAAAATGCAGGGGACTGGAGCTCATTTTCTTAAAACTATATAGGCAACAGGAGAGATGAGTATTTGGACTCGTCTTTAGTAGGCACACATTTTTGGCCAGGATAATTTTCATGATGGGGCTGCTATTGAAGCTATGCTCTGGTTAGACTTTTGCCCAAAAAAATCTAAAGAAGACAGAAGCAGCCGGATGAATTCTGCCGTGTTTTTAGAGATACTTCCAGCCCAGATTCAGCCAAATTCAGCAAAAGTTGATTGGACGGCTCTTCACAGTACCGATGGACAACGATCCAAAACGCGCTGCAAAAGCAACCCAGGAGCTTTTGAAGGAAAAGAAGTGGAATATTCTGCAATGGCCGAGTCAATCACCCGATCTCAACCCAACTGAGTGGAAATTTCACTTGCTGAAGGCAAAACTAAAGGCAGAAAGACCCACAAAGGATGAACATTGAAGACCGCTGCAGGTAGAGCCTGGCATAACATCGGAAAGGTAGTCTTTAGTAATGCCCATGGGTTCCAGACCTCAAGCAGTCATTGCCAGTAAAAGATTCTCAACACAATATTAAAAATTAACATTTTATTTATGATTATATTCATATAGGGGTAGATTCAGGTAGCAATTACGCCTGCGTATCCATAGATACGCAGCGTAATTGCTAAGTAGCGCCTGCGTATCGACTTTCTGTATTCAGAAAGCTAGATACGCCGACTTCAGCCTAAGATATGACTGGCATAAGGCTCTTATGCCGTCGTATCGTAGCCTGCATTCTTACGCTGGCCGCTAGGTGGCGTTCCCGTAGTGGTCAGCGTAGAGTATGCAAATTGCGGATTCACAACCGTACGCGCGCCCTGAGTTCGAATTTTACGTCGTTTGCGTTCGTCGGTTTCTGTGTAAGACTGCTCATGCTATTAGCAGGCGCAGCCAATGCTAAGTATACCCGTCGTTCCCGCCTTGCGATTTTTGAAAATTACGTTGTTTGCGTAAGTGAATCGTGAATGGCGCTGGACGCCGTTCACGTTGAAGCAAATGACGTCCTTGCGACGTCATTTACCGCAATGCACGTCGGGAAAGTTTCCCGACGGAGCATGCGCAGTACGTTCGGCGCGGGAACGTGCCTAATTTAAATGATCCACGCCCCCCTACGGGATCATTTAAATTACGCGCGCTTACGCCGGCCACTTTTACGCAACGCCCCCCGCAAATTACGGAGCTGCTGCTTCGTGAATGAAGCGTAGCGCAAGTAATTTACGGAGGCGTAGCGTAAAAACGGAACGCTGCGCCTCCGTAAGAGTGCGCAGCCCTACCTGAATCTACCCCATTGTGTATAAAAATGGCGGCAGCTAAAGAATAACTGAAATTACAATTATCTTTTACAGAAACCTGGGCTGAAGGAAACACATTTGTGATTGTAGATATGGAGTTCTGCCAACGCTTCCTCTTTTCTTGTCTGCATCCCTTTTCTTTCTTTTTTTCTGTTTTGGGTCAGTGACTCTGAACTCCAGACAACGTCTAATATACATACAGGTGCGCTGTTCTGTTTGCCAAAGGATTTGTATTTCTAACCATCCAATTCTGAGATTAACACAGCTCTGCCACGCAGCAAAGCTCTGTCTGACAGAAAACGAAAAGACAAAAAGGGGGGGCAGCCCTGGGACTTTGAATGAGGTGAGAGAGGTTTAGCCAATGTTCACAACCAACAATGAGACAAAATCAATTCATTATTTTCAAAGTGTTCTGTAACGAAGTGGCAACAACAATGGCCCGGATTCAGAAAGAATTGCGCTTTATTTGCGGAGGCGCAGGGCAACGATTTTGCCCTGCGCCCACGCAAATATTTTGCGCTGCCCTCGATTCACGGAGCAGTAGCTCCGTAAATTGCGAGGGCGCGCCGGCAAAATTGCCCGGCGTAAGCGCGCGCAATGTAAATGATCCCGCCGGGGGCGGGAATCATTTAAATTACAGCGCATGCTCCGTCGGGAAACTTTCCCGACGTGCATTGCGGCAAATGACGTCGCAAGGACGTCATTTGCTTCAAAGTGAACGTGAATGGCGTCCAGCGCCATTCACGATTCACTTACGCAAACGACGTAAAATTCGAACGTCGCGACGCGGGAACGCCGGGTATAGTTAAGCATTGGCTGCCCCTGCTATTAGAAGGGGCAGCCTTACGCTAAACACGCCGTATGGAAACGACGTAACTTGCGTACGCAGGGGGCGCGCAACATTGTGAATCGGCGTAAGTATGCAATTTGCATACTATACACTGACCACAATGGGAGCGCCCCCTAGCGGTCATCGCAAGAATGGAGCCTAAAATCTGCGTGGCATAAGAGCCTTATGCCATGCAGATTTTAGGCTGCAGTCGGCGTTACGATGTTCCTGAATCAGGAGCATTCGTAACGCCGGAGCAAGTAAGCAATTGCGCTGCGTAACCTATGGTTACACAGGCGCAATTGCTTCTTGAATCTGGGCCAATGAGACAAAATCAATTCATTATTTTCAAAGTGTTCTGTAACGAAGTGGCAACAACAATGATTGTGAGTTCCCCGGCATAATAGCCAATGTACACAGCACAGGTGAAAGTAAATGTATAAAGATTTATTACAAATGTTATACATCAATGAGCAACAATAAAACTTGAAAGTTGGCAGGGCCAGTGGATGCACATATACAATAAACAAATAAAATGTACATACATATAAACAGAAATATGTAGACATAATACAGACATCAATAATACCCAGCATGTACAGGCATAAAACACGCATCGGTGAAGCCCTACTAGTTTCGCGAGACCCTGCTCGCTTCTTCAGGGGCGGATGCATGAATGTTGTATCTGCAATGTAATTGATAAAATGGCACAGTGGCAATAATTGATGGCACAGTGGCTGCGTTTGGCATGGCACAGTGGCAATAATTGATGGCACAGTGGCAATAATTGATGGCATGGCACAGTGGCTGCGTTTGATGGCATGGCACAGTGGCTGCGTTTGATGGCATGGCACAGTGGCAACAATTGATGGCACAGTGGCTGTGTTTGATGGCATGGCACAGTGGCAACAATTGATGGCACAGTGGCTGCGTTTGATGGCATGGCACAGTGGCTTCGTTTGATGGGCACAGTGAGGCTGCAATTGATGTGTTTTTTTTTTTTCGTTTGTTTGCGCCCCCCCCAAAAAATGTTGAGCACCAGCCGCCACTGGGTGGCAGGAGAGAGGAGGCAGTGCCCATGCGCCCTTTATGGACGCACCGCCACTGATCACAGAGCTGCACTACTTTCTGTTTTTATATCTGCCAGGAGTTCAGCGATGGCAGCTCACAGGGCTACTTTATATCACTTCTGCTCTGACTCGCCATCTTCCACTCAATGGCCCAGATTCAAGAAGCAATTGCGTCTGTGTAACCATAAGTTACACGGTGCAATTGCTTACTTGCTCCGGTGTAACGAGTCCTCCTGATTCAGGAACCTCGTTACACCGACTGCAGGCTAAAATCTGCGCGGCATAAGGCTCTTATGCCACGCAGATTTTAGGCTTCATTCTTGCGTAGGCCGCTAGGGGGCGCTCCCATTGTGATCAGCGTGTAGTATGCAAATTGCATACTACCACTGATTCACAAACTTGCGCGGGCCCTGCGCAAGCTAGGTACGGAGTTTCCGTACGGCAACTTTAGCGCAAGGCTGCCCCTTCTAATAGTAGGGGCAGCCAATGCTAAAGTATAGCCGCCGCTCCCGCCACGTGAAATTTGAATTTCACGTCGTTTGCGTAAGTGCTTCGTGAATGGCGCTGGACGCCATTCACGTTCACTTTGAAGCAAATGACGTCATTGCGACGTCATTTCCCGCAATGCACGTCGGGAAAGTTTCCCGACACAGCATGCACTGTATGCTCGGCGCGGGAGCGCGCCTAATTTAAATGATTAAATCATTTACATTGAGCGCTTACGCCGTGAATCGAGGGCAGCGCAAAATATTTGCGAGGACGCAGGGCAAAATCGTTGCCCTGCTCCCCCGCAATTATCGCGCAAATGTACCTGAATCTGGGCCAATGCAAATTTCAAATTTCAACTGGTTTGCATCGCATGCTAGGAATCCATAATAAAGGATTACACATCACGGCACATAACTCATAGAATGTGTATAAGAAGTCGGCGTGCGCCGTGACGGCTCCTCTCTGTATAAATCCGGTTATGGATTGTATGTTTGGAAAGATCTCTCCGGCTTTATACAGACATGAGTGGCGCTCGGAGGAAGCCGGGAGCTATTTCTGGACGTCTGCGATTTTTAGTCACTTCTCTGCGGCTGTCGGTACCGTGATGTTTGAAAGCTGTTTTTTTTTTATCAATCTTCCCCATCCGCAAACACGATGAAGCTGTCCCCGGCTACTTTTCTTCAAAAATAACAAAAACGTAACTTTTAGACATTTCAGGCCCATGTAAGGCGAAGGAGAGCGCCTGTCTGCTCAGCGGCTTTATTTATTTATTTTTTTGGTTGGCTGGAGAGAGAAAAATATATTGCTGCTCCTCACAGTTATTATCGATCTGTTTTCAAATAACACTTGGGGGCAGATCCACAAAAGGATTACGCCGGCGTATCTACTGATACGCCGGCGTAATTTTAAATTTTTTTCTGCGTCGTATCTTTGTTTTGTATCCACAAAACAAGATACGACGGCATCTGGGATCGATCCGACAGGCGTACGTCTTAGTACGCCGTCGGATCTAAGCAGCAATTTTTCGGCGGCCGCTAGGTGGCGTTCCCGTCGAAATCCGCGTCGAGTATGCAAATTAGCTAGTTACGGCGATCCACGAACGTACGTCGGCCCGGCGCATTTTTTACGTCGTTTTCGTTCGGCTTTTTCCGGCGTATAGTTAAA
This sequence comes from Rana temporaria, assembly GCF_905171775.1. NCBI lineage: Eukaryota > Metazoa > Chordata > Amphibia > Anura > Ranidae > Rana > Rana temporaria. The sequence continues at coordinate 11,139,760 of NC_053495.1, read as the reverse complement.
GGTGCTATATGGTGGCGTACTCAATGTTAAGTATGGCCGTCGTTCCCGCGTACAATTTTGAATTTTTTACGTCGTTTGCGAATAGGAATTTGCGTAGAATGACGTCACCGTCGTAAGCATTGGCTTCTTCCGGTCAAATTTCGAACATGCGCACTGGGATACCCCCAGGGACGGCGCATGCGCAGTTTAAAAAAAAACGTTGTTTACGTCGGGTCACGACGTATTTACATAAAACACGCCCCCATTACATCCATTTGAATTCCGCGCCCTTACGCTGCAAGAGATACGCTACGCCGCCGTAACTTACGGCGCGAATTCGTTGAGGATTCGAAACAAAAAAAAGTAAGTTACAGCGGCGTAGTGTATCTTAGATACGCTACGCCCGGTGCAATAATGCGCCGTTGTACGTGGATCTACCCCTTTTATCTATTGATATACCTCCTTAGACCCAGTCTGCCTGGGCAGTGTGGTCACCTGCTGACTTGGCAGCATCCACAGGCAGTTTACTCTTCAATAATTCAGATTAAGGGCCCTTTCAGACGTGCGGACCGTATGTCCGCTTTTTCATCCATCCGTTTGCGGATGAAAAAGGGACATACGTTGGTCCCTATTAGCTAGATTCAGAGACGTTTACGCCTGTGTATCAGTAGATACGCCGTCGTAACTCTGAATCTACGCCGTCGTAAATTTAAGCGTATTCTGGAAACCAGATATGCTTAAATTAGGCTAAGATACGAGCGGCGTAAGTCTCCTACGCCGTCGTATCTTAGGGTGCATATTTACGCTGGCCGCTAGGTGGCGTTTCCGTTGAGTTCGGCGTAGAATATGCAAATGAGCTAGATACGCCGATTCAGAAACGTACGTGCGCCCGGTGCATTTTTTACGTCGTTTACGTAAGTTAGTCGAACAAATAGCTGGCCTAGCCAATGTTAAGTATGGCCGTCGTTCTCGCGTCGAAATTTGAAAATTTTACGTCGTTTGCGTAAGTCGTCCGTGAATGGGGCTGGACGTAATTTACGTTCACATCGAAACCAATACGTCCTTGCGGCGTACTTTGGAGCAATGCACCCTGGGATATGTACACGGACGACGCATGCGCCGTTCGTTAAAAACGTCAATCACGTCATGTCAGGAGTCATTTACATAAAACACGCCCCCCCTGTTCCTCATTTGAATTAGGCGCGCTTAGGCCGGCCCATTTACGCTACGCCGCCGTAACTTAGGAGGCAAGTGCTTTGTAAATACAGCACTTGCCTCTCTGACTTACGGCGGCGTAGCGTATATGCGAAAAAAAAAATTGTCCCTTTAATAAAAAATAAAATAAAAATATTTAAAAAAAATATATATGTTTTATAAAAAATAAATAAAAAAAGGGGGGGGTTGCCATCTGGGAACCTCCGGCCCCCTAAAAAATATATATATATATTTTTTTAAGGGGGTTGCCATCCGGGCCCCTGGGGACCTCCGGGCCCCTTACAGGTGTACTGCCTGTACCCCCCTGATAGCGGCCCTGTATGCGGCATTAGTGTATCTAGTGCTTCCTGTTACCATGTCAATAAGGGCGAAGTGGGATGGCGATCCCATGATCAGCCCCAATGTTGAAAATAGGGGGAAATAGAGAGGGAAAAATCGGTGGAAGTGATTGGCTGAACATGTGGCCAGTCTTTACTGCTTGAAAACGTTTTTTTTTATTTTTTGAAATAAAGTTTTCCATTGCGTGCTCATTACATTGGGGGCAGTTGCGATTCTGAGCGGGCCGCCGATCTCTCTCGTTAATCCCTCACATATCAAGTCCGACTAATCCTGCAGGAATGTGATATCCTGATAGAGATACAAGAACGGGGAGGGTCTGGACAGACAATAATGCCGATCCTCCCACTGAGGAACGCGATTGAATATAATGACCTCTGGGGTCCGGCACAAGGGCGATGAGTCACGGTCTTTGGCGTTCCACACCCACATGGAATTCCGTGAAGTGTGTGCGTGGCGCATATTTTAAAAGGCCCTAAAAGATTTCTGACCATAGTCGAAAGATGCCAATCTCTATGGCAAAATAAACATCCTCGGATGATTCGGAGTCAGCCATGCTTCTTCCCGGAGATTCAAGGCCACCCCCGCTGCCAGGGCCGCCATCACGGGGGTACAGGCAGTACACCTGTAAGGGGTCCAGAGGCCCCCAGGGCCCAGGATGGAAACCCCCCTTTTTTTTTCTTTATTTCATCTGTTTTTCATCTTTTTTTGTAAAGGACCCCCCCCGCTTCTCAATTCGCGGCAGCCCCCCCCCGCTTCTCAATTTCAGGCGGCGGCAGCCCCCCCCCCCCCCATGGTTCCACTGCCGCAACTGTTTTTTATTTTTTTTCCTTGTCGGGTTGCTTTAGCTGACAACATTTGCAGATTGAGTCCCGGTTCGCATACGGGTGCGGCTTTGAAAAACGCGCTACTTCAGCGCAAATTTCAAAGCCGCAGATCAGTGGGACGTTATGTGCGATTTCATTACGACTTCATTTAACAAGAGTCGATGCGAGTCTCAATGAAATCGCAGATGAGTAGAGCAGGAACCATAGATACGCCGCGTAAATTCTAAGCTGCGCCGGCGTATCTACTTTCTGTATTCAGAAAGCTAGATACGCCGACATTAGCCTAAGATACGACTGGCGTAAGTCTCTTACGCCGTCATATCTTAGGGTGCATTCTCACGCTGGCCGCTAGGTGGCGCTCCCGTCGTTTTCAACGGAGAGTATGCAAATGACCTAGATACGCCGATTCACAAACGTACGTGCGCCCGACGTTCGTTTTTTTACGTCGTTTGCGTAAGGCTTTTTTCGGCGTAACGTTGTGCCTGCTTCTATGAGGCGCACTCAATGTTAAGTGTGGACGTCGTTCCCGCTTCGATTTTCGAATTTTTTTACGTCGTTTGCGTAAGTCGTTCGCGAATAGGGCTGGACGTAACTTACGTTCAAGTCGAAACCAATGACGTCCTTGCGACGTCATTTGGAGCAATGCACACTGGCATATGTACACGGACGGCGCATGCGCCGTTCGTACAAAACGTCAATCACGTCAGGTCAACACACATTAACATAAAACACGCCCCCCCCCTTTACACATTTGAATTACGCGCGCTTACGCCGGCCCCATTTACGCTACGCTGCCGCAACTTACGGAGCAAGTGCTTTGTGAATACTGCACTTGCTCCTGTAAGTTGCGGCGGCGTAGCGTAAATACGATACGCTGCGCCGCCGTTAGATTGCGCGCCCCTACCCGAATCTAGCCCAATGTTTATAAACACATGGGATGATTTCCTGAAATTGCAGAGGAGAGTACAAAATCTGGTAGCCAATCGGCTTCAAGTTTATTTATTTTTTATTTTTTATCGAACAAGCTTAGAAGCCGATTGGCTCCCATGCAGAGCTGCACCAGATTTTGTTCTCTCCTCTCCAGTTTCAGTAAATCAACCCCATTGTGACACACAATCTGTTTTTTTGGACAGCAGCTGCTGGAATAACTCGGCAAATCTCTGCCATCATTTTGACAGCTGGAAATTGAATGATAAGGGAAAGTGGCAGCAGGGCAGAGGCACAAGACACGCGTGTACTTCACATACGTTTTCTCAGGTGTGCGTCTACAACTTGGATAAAGCCGAGCTCCAGGTAAACAGAATAGTGGCTGAATGGTTATCCCTCTTACAGCACTAAGTTTATGGGTTCAAATCCCAACCATGGCACTCCCTGGGCTGGCAGGGGTTTCCTCCAGGTACTCTGGGTTCCTCCATACTCAAAAGATATGCTGGTAGGTTTTTTGGCTCCTTGGGGGCGGTGACCGATATGCATGTACAATATATGTAAAGTGCTGTGTATCAGGTGCAAAACGACCACGGTCGCAGCGGTCGCGTCCCGCCACTGTGGGGGGCCAGTTCTAGGCAATGATTGGGACATTAGGTCCCACACATAGCAGTGGGGGGGGGGGGGGTCACCACTCACCACGCACCGCTCACCATTTCTAGAAATGTGCCTGAACTGAGCCCATTTCTCCAAGCAGATCCATGTCGGGAGGAAGAAACTGGAGTGGAGGAGAAAGTCAGCTGACTGACAGACCAGTCAAGTGAAGGGGGAGGAGCTCTCCTATTAGTGAGGTCTGCAGACGGTGCCCCCATACCAGGAGATTCATTACTGGAGGCACTGTAAGTCCAGAACACTGAGCTGGGAGAGGGAATTGGCTGAAATTAAGAGCAAGTGAGTGTTACTGTCCCTGATCCCCCCCCCTGTCCCTGATCCCATCCCACCCCCCTAATCCCGCTCCCCTACACCATCCCCCTGTCCCTGATACCATCCCACCCCCCCAATCCCGCTCCCCTACAACACCCCATGTCCCTGATCCCATCCCACCCCCCCTTATCCCGCTCCCCTACACCATCCCCCTGTCCCTGATCCCATCCCGCCCCCCCACACCATCCCCCTGTCTCTGATCCCATCCCACCCCCCCAATCCCACTCCCCCACACCATCCCCCTGTCCCTAATCCCACCCCCCCCTAATCCTGCTCCCCTACACCATTCCCCTGTCCCTATCCCACCCCCCCAATCCCACTCCCCTACACCATCCCCCTGTCCCTGATCCCATCCCACCCCCCCACACCATCCCCCTGTCCCTAATCCCACCCCCCCTAATCCTGCTCCCCTACACCATTCCCCTGTCCCTGATCCCATCCCACACCCCCAATCCCACTCCCCTACACCATCCCCCTGTCCCTGATCCCATCCCCCAATCCTGCCCCCCCCACACCATCCCCCTGTCCCTGATCCCATCCCACCCCCCCAAACCGTCTCCCTGTCCTTGATCCCATCCCACCCCCCCTAATCCTGCTCCCCTACACCATCTTCCTGTCCCTGATCCCATCTCACCCCCCTAATCCTGCTCCCCTACACCATCTCCCTGTCCCTAATCCCATCCCCCAATCCCGCCCCCCCCCCACACCATCACCCTGTCCCTGATCCCATCCCACCCCCCAATCCTGCTCCCACCCCACACCATACCCCTGTCTCTGATCCCATCCCACCCCCCAATCCTGCTCCCCCCCAAACCATCCCCCTGTCCCTGATCCCATCCCACCCCCCCACACCATCCCCCTGTCCCTGATCCCATGACAACCCCCCTGATCCTGCTCCCCCCCCACGCCATACCCCTGTCCCTGATCCCACTCTCCCACCACCATTCCTCTGTCCCTGATCAGCATTGCCAACCGTCAGTAATTTTACTGACAGTGTGTAAAAAATTATTTGTCATGTTATGATAACTTTTTAAAGTATAAAATCAGGCAAATTACTTGTTATGACTATTGTCAGTGTTTCCATAGTGTGTTTTATACTGTTTAAATATTGATCTGTCTTAGTCTTTAATTTAGAATTCTTTCACTTTTAGGTTGGCGGTAAAAAAATATGTTCCGTCTGTAAAAAATTCATGTTTTGTCAGTAAAAAATGCTGCGGGAGGTTGGTAAAACTGTCCCTGATCCCATCCCTCTGTCCGTGATCTCATCACACCATCCCCCCCCCCCTGATCCCACCCCCCCCCCACCATCCCTCTGCCCCTGATCTCATCACACCATCCCTCTGTCCCTGATCCCACCCCCCCCCCCCCACCATCCCTCTGCCCCTGATCTCATCACACCATCCCTCTGTCCCTGATCCCATCCCCCCCCCCCCCCCCACCATCCCTCTGCCCCTGATCTCATCACACCATCCCTCTGTCCCTGATCCCCCCCCCCCCCCCCACCATCCCTCTGCCCCTGATCTCATCACACCATCCCTCTGTCCCTGATCCCACCCCCCCCCCCCCCACCATCCCTCTGTCCCCGATCCCACCCCCCCCCCCACCATCCCTCTGCCCCTGATCTCATCACACCATCCCTCTGTCCCTGATCCCCCCCCCCCCCCCCACCATCCCTCTGTCCCTGATCCCACCCCCCCCCACCATCCCTCTGCCCCTGATCTCATCACACCATCTCTCTGTCCCTGATCCCACCCCACCACCATCCAGGGCCGTCTTTAAGGCAGGGCAAAAGGGGCAGCTGCCCTAGGTCCTGTCAGTGTTGTGGGGCCCAAAGCAGCTGCCTCATACTTGCCAACTATCCCAGTTTATATTCCCCCGTCCCTTGAAGTTTTAGTTATGTGCTGTGTCCTGATATCTCAGTGTGAAGTGCTGCTACTAATGCTGCCCAACTCTGCCCTATTGTTGTGTACAGATGACTCACCTGCAGACCCTGTGTTTACATGTAAATAACCGTCATTCACATTTAAATAAAGGGATCATTCATATGTAAATAGCTGAGGCCGGCGGCATTCATATGTAAATTAAGGCAGCAGTCATATGTATATCATGCCCCTCTGCAGTGAAGAGATGATATGCTGTAACCTCTAGCAACCAATCAGTGAGCAGTATTACTGTACAGTAATCTCTAGCAACCAATCAACAAGAAGAAATCATGCGCTATAACCTCTAGCAACTAATTAGTGAGCCAAATGTGGGTTGTAACCTCTAGCAACCAGTTAGTAAGTGGTAATGATTTGCTGTAACCTCTGGCAACCAATCACAATCACTGCCTGATCTGATACAGTAAACTGTTTTTAATCGCTAGATTCACAGAGAGTTACGCCGGCGTATCAGTAGATACGCCGTCGTAACTCTGAATCTACGCCGTCGCAAATTTAAGCGTATTCTGGAAACCAGATACGCTTAAATTAGGCTAAGATACGAGCGGCGTAAGTCTCCTACGCCGTCGTATCTTAGGGTGCATATTTACGCTGGCCGCTAGGTGGCGCTTCCGTTGAGTTTGGCGTAGAATATGCATATGACTAGATACGCCGATTCAGAAACGTACGTGCGCCCGTCGCAATTAGTTACGCCGTTTACGTTAGAGATACGCCGGCGTAAAGATAAAGCTGCTCCCTAGGTGGCGCAGCCCATGCAAGGTATGGACGTCGGAACAGGGCTATCTTTTTAAGTCGTTTGCGTAAGTCGTACGCAAATCGGGCTGGACGTAATTTACGTTCACGTCGAAACGGCGTACTTTGGAGCAATGCACACTGGGATATGTCCACGGACAGCACATGCGCCGTTCCTTAAAAACGTCAATCGCGTCGGGTCACCAGTTATTAATATAAAACACACCCCCCTGTTCCACATTTGAATTAGGCGCGCTTAGGCCGGCCCATTTACGCTACGCCGCCGTAACTTAGGAGGCAAGTGCTTTGTGAATACAGCACTTGCCTCTCTGACTTACGGCGGCGTAGCGTATATGCGATACGCTACGCCGCCTCAAAAGTAAGCCGCCCTACCTGAATCCAGCTATACAGTAAGTCTAGCTGATATTTATTGTATGTCTCAGAGCAGGTGGAGAGCAAAATTGCATGGGGGGGGCGGGGCGCAAAAATAGTTTTGCCCGGGGTCCAATCAACATTAAAGACGGTCCTGGTTTCTTCAGAGCGCATCTGCCAGTTATTTTACTGGCTGGCGTGTACAGTAAGCATCTCCTAATTTTACCTCCCACTTTAACTTGTATTTCTTGGTATTCCGCTCCAGCAGGAAGACATGGGAGTACCAGAAAATGTCTTCCCCCAGGATTTTCCCTCAGGATTTTGCCAAACCCAATCGCAAACCTCAGCGATCCCCATGCCTATAATATCTAAGGAGACGAGATGGCAAACAATCCACGTCAGTCCATCGGTAATAAAACTTGTCTCATTTTTCCTTCCAGATGCACTCCCCCCCCCCTCCCCTCCCCCCCCCCCCCCCCCCCCGAGGTCCTCCAGATTCCTCTCCTCAGAGATTCTTCTATTGTCAGAGGTTATGATGGAGAGGTATTTCCATTCAGCGATGTATTTATAGAGCTGAACCTCAGCCAGGTCTGAGAGAAAAAGATATTCACCGAGCAGAAACACAAAAAAGTCAGTCATGTGAATGTTCTCTGTACGTCCTTTACAAAGATCCGGATTTATAGCTAGATTCAGGTACATGTGTGTATCTTTACGGCGGCGTAGCGTATCGTATTTACACTACGCCGCCGTAAGTCAGAGAGGCAAGTGCTGCATTCACAAAGCACTTGCCTCCTAAGTTACGGCGGCGTAGCGTAAATGGGGCTGGCGTAAGCGCGCCTAATTCAAATGAGGATAAGGGGGCGTGTTTTATGTAAATGGGTGGTGACCCGACGTGATTGACGTTTTTTTACGAACGGCGCATGCGCCGTCCGTGTACATATCCCAGTGTGCATTGCTCCATCTGGTCACCAGTCATCTCTATGCTTCCCCAGCCAGCGCCGACCGATTCGCTCTCCGGGCCCCCGATGGCAGGGGAGAGCCCGGAAAAGCATCGGGTGGCGGCGGGAGGGGGGGACTTCCCCTCCTGCTGCCTATAAGAACGATCAAGCGGCGGAACTTCTGCTTTGATCATTCTTATCGTGCACAGAATCGCCGGCTGAAGACGTTGATATCTGAATGATGCCTGTAGCTGCCCCCATCATTCAGATATCACCGCACAAAGTCAAGGATGTAATTAGATGTTCGGTGGTTGTAAAGTGGTTAACCACTTAAGCCCCGGACCATTTGGCCGGCCACTTTTTGCGATTCGGCACTGCGTCGCTTTAACTGACAATTGCGCGGTCGTGCGACGTGGCTCCCAAACAAAATTGATGTCCTTTTTTTCCCCACAGATAGAGCTTTCTTTTGGTGGTATTTGATCACCTCTGCGGTTTTTATTTTTTTGCGCTACAAAAATAGAGCGCCAATTTTGAAAAAAATGCAATATTTTTTACTTTTTTGCTCGGCTGCTGCAGGGGATGTTTCAGGATGGAGAGCGGAGAAAAGGGCTAGTCAATACTGTATGTCATTTACCAGCCCCTTCCTTTTCTAAATGAACACACTCACTCACTGTGTCCCTTCATAAGCATAGTAAAATGTGTTTACTATGCTTCAATTTGTGAATGAACAGGAAGCCGCTCAGCACAGAGCACTTCCGATTTATTCACTGTACAGTACAGCGGAGGCTGCGGAGAAAGGCGTGTTTTTGAGGTTTGGGTGCCCTAATGCAATAAGCTGCACACACTAGACATGTGCAATTTGGACAAATTTGTTAATTCGGAAATATCCGCATTAACGAAAACCTGTTTAACAATTTTTTCCGAATATTCAGAAATTCGAAAATTCAGTAGTTGTCGTTTTTCATTTATTGTTGTTGTTGTTGTTTTCTGTTGTTGTTTCCAGTTGTAGTTTTTGTTTCAGTTGTAGTTGTAGTAGTTTCAGTTGTCGTTCTTTCAGTTGTTGTTGTTTTCTGTTGCTGTTGTTGTTTCAGTAGTTGTTGTTGTTTCCAGTTGTAGTTTTTTATTCAGTTGTAGTTGTTTCAGTTGTTGTTGTTTTCTGTTGTTGTTTTCTGTTGTTGTTGTTTCAGTAGTTGTTGTTTCCAGTTGTTGTTGTTTTCTGTTGTTGTTGTTTTCTGTTGTTGTTTCAGTAGTTGTTGTTTCCAGTTGTAGTTTTTGTTTCAGTTGTAGTTGTTTCAGTTGTTATTGTTGTTTTCTGTTGTTGTTTTCTGTTGCTGTTGTTGTTTCAGTAGTTGTTGTTGTTTCCAGTTGTAGTTTTTTATTCAGTTGTAGTTGTTTCAGTTGTTGTTGTTTTCTGTTGTTGTTTTCTGTTGTTGTTGTTTCAGTAGTTGTTGTTTCCAGTTGTTGTTGTTTTCTGTTGTTGTTGTTTTCTGTTGTTGTTTCAGTAGTTGTTGTTTCCAGTTGTAGTTTTTGTTTCAGTTGTAGTTGTTTCAGTTGTTATTGTTGTTTTCTGTTGTTGTTTTCTGTTGTTGTTGTTGCTGTTTTAGTAGTTGTTTCCAGTTGTAGTTTTTTATTCAGTTGTTGTTGTTTTCTGTTGTTGTTTTCTGTTGTTGTTTCCAGTTGTAGTTTTTGTTTCAGTTGTAGTTGTTTCAGTTGTTGTTGTTGTTGTTTTCTGTTTTTGTTTCAGTTGTAGTTGTAGTTGTTTCAGTTGTCGTTCTTTCAGTAGTTGTTGTTTTCTGTTGCTGTTGTTGTTTCAGTAGTTGTTGTTGTTTCCAGTTGTAGTTTTTTATTCAGTTGTAGTTGTTTCAGTTGTTGTTGTTTTCTGTTGTTGTTGTTTTCTGTTGTTGTTTTCTGTTGTTGTTGTTTCAGTAGTTGTTGTTTCCAGTTGTTGTTGTTGTTTTCTGTTGTTGTTTCAGTAGTTGTTGTTTCCAGTTGTAGTTTTTGTTTCAGTTGTAGTTGTTTCAGTTGTTATTGTTGTTTTCTGTTGTTGTTGTTGTTTTAGTAGTTGTTTCCAGTTGTAGTTTTTTATTCAGTTGTAGTTGTTTCAGTTGTTATTGTTGTTGTTGTTGCTGTTGTTGTTTTCTGTTGTTGTTGTTTCCAGTTGTAGTTTTTGTTTCAGTTGTTGTTGTTTTCCAGTTGTTGTAGTTGTTTCAGTTGTTGTTGTTTTAGTAGTTGTTTCCAGTTGTAGTTTTTTATTCAGTTGTAGTTGTTTCAGTTGTTAATTAACTATTACTAACTATTAAATTATAGGTATTGGAATTTCCTTTCAAATTCGGTTGTTGGTCAACGTGACGAATATGAATTATCCAAAATAACGAATGCCCTATCTAAACGAATGGAACGTAAAGAATTTGAAATAATAATAGAAACATTTTGTTATTATTATTATTATTATTATTATTATTATTATTAATAATTCATTCCATTCCATTTGTTTAGATGCGGCATTCGTTATTTTGGATAATTCGTAACTTTTGATAAATTCGTATTCGTTACGTTGACTAACAGCTGAATTTTAACTGAAATTCCAATAGCTATAAATTAATAGTTATTATTTTGAATTTTTGGATTTTCGAATTTACAGATTTTTGAATTTTACTAATTTGCGAATTTCGATCATAACGAATGACCCGAAAAACAAAAAATAAACCAACGAAAACGTTTTTTTTTTTTTTTTGGCAGTGCACATGTCTAGCGCACACCTCTGCTGGTAATGTTCCAGTGATTGAGCGATAATTAACTGTGGCCCCCTTCTCCTTTTTTTTTAAATCACCAGCTTAACACCCCCGTCCTCTCCTCCCAGGAGGCATCGCCGCCAACACCTCACTCCAAATCCCATAGCAAATACCCGGTGCAGCCAATCGCATCGCACTGCGTTCATCTACATTTACTGCTTCTTTCCAAACACTAGTAATCTTTATTACCTCCCTGTACAGTCATAACACTCTTATCTGGGAACATCTACATCATTACAACATGACACGGAACAGCAGGTACTTGTATAAAGGGAACGATGATGTCATAAAGGTACAGAAAGAGAGAGGAGAAGCTTGCTGGGTTATTGTACTGAGAGCAGGAACATCATTACCCAGAGGAGTATACTGGGGGGCAGGGCTGGACTGGGACAAAAATTTGGCCCTGGATTTCATCCAGACTGGCCCACTTTGACAGGTCTCTCCCATGGCAGCCGGACAACTCCCGCACCCCCCCCGCCCATCCGGCCACCCAAGCCCCCTCTCCCCCTTCACTAGCCACTAGCTGTTCTACTTTATTAGGCCATAGCTGTTGAGTCAGCTGTCTGTCCCCTTCCCCCATGCTCCTCTGTCGCCCCCCCCCTGCTTCTCTGTTCCCCCCAGGTGAGCGCTGCGGGGAGGGAGAGGAGGTGAGCGCTGCGGGCAGGGCCGGCCTTAGGTGTTCAGGCGCCCTGTGCGAGCTAATCCTGTGGCGCCCCCCCATCTTCACCCCTTGCCCCCTGGTCACCTAAACATACACAAAGAGGAAAAAAATTCCACCGCGGGTGTAATACAATCGCGGAGGGGGGTGCCGGTCTCACACCCCCCCAGTGTGTGGTACCCGGGGGCAGCTTGCCCCCCCTTAGTACGCCTCTGGGTGGCCGTACGGCGCCCCTGTTGCCCAAGTCTTCATGAATACATTCCTGACATACCCTTTAAAATATTTTTTTTCATTATAATTATTTTATATTTATAAATATTATAAAATAATAATAAAAAAAAAAAAAATATATATATATATATATATATATATATATATATATATATATAAAAATATATATATATATATATATATATATATATATATATATATATATATATATATATATATATATATATATATATATATATATATAATATATGTGTATATGTGTGTATGTGTGTGTGTATATATATATACTGGGCCAGATTCTCAAAAGAATTACGCCGGTGTATCTACAGATACACCGGCGTAATTCGAAAATCCCGCCGGGATATGCCAGAATTAGGCTAGGATCCGACTGGTGTAAGTCACTTACACCGTCGGATCCTAAATGCAATACTACGCTGGCCGCTAGGTGGCTTTTACGTAGATTTCAGCGTTGCATATGCAAATGAGCCGATACGCCGATTCCCGAACGTTTTTGCGCCGCTTTGCCGTAGTTTACGTCGTTTCCGTAAGCGGAAGGTTACCCCTGCTATATGAGGGGTAACCTTACGTCGGTCCGCCGTATGCCATGTTAAGTATGGCTGTCGGGACAGCGTCGGGTTTTTCTGTCGTTTACGTCGTTTACGTAACTCGTCGCGAATAGGGCTGTGCGTTAATTACGTTCACGTCGAAACCGATGTATTTGCGGCGTACTACAGAGCATGCGCACTGGGCTACGTTTAAGGCCGGCGCATGCGCAGTTCGTTCAGCACGGGGGCGCGCTTAATTTAAATACAAGCCGCCCCCTTTGAATTACACGGGGATACGCCGGGCCATTTACACCACGCCGCCGCAAATTACAGAGCAAGTGCTTTGAGAATACGGCACTTGCTCCACTAAGTTGCGGCGGCGTAGTGTAAATAGCTTACGCTACGCCGGAATCTACGTGAATCTGGCCCACTGTGTATATATATATATCTGTATATATACATATATACACACACACACACAGTACTGTACAAAAGTTTTGGGCAGGTGTGAAAAAAAATGCTGTAAATGAAAAACGCCTTCAGATATAGAAGTGTTATTAGTTTATTCTTATCAATTAACAAAATAAGGCATGGAAGTCCCCGTATACCTGGGACATAAATATTCTTGTCCTGTAATATATATATATATATATACACACGACCCCTCATAGTTATCACAGACCTGCTATACCACATAATCCTTCACACCTCTGCATGCTTTTTTTTTTATGTGTTTTCCATGCGTTTCTTTTTTTTACAAGTCCAGCATGGTTCACCATTTATGTCTATGGAAGCTTTGTTCTGATGGAAACCGCACGTGAAATGTGGCAAGGGGGGATTTTTTTTTTTAACACCTCCGATTCAGCAGTGTGAATGATCCCATATGTAGTCCCTGCAACTCGATTCATTCACTGTGTAGAGAACTGTTACACAATTGCTCTATTTTTTAAAGGAATCATTAGGGTGACAAGCTGAATAGCAATCCTTCTCCAACCTAACGCATTGCTCATGGTGCTTCCTGATTGTGACTCAACAGGGGGTTTGTTGGATCTCTGCCGAGGAACCATTGCTTCCACTTAGAGAGCAAGGGTCTTTCTATGCAGAGAGACCACCTAGAGAGCAAGGGTCCTTCTCTGCAGAGAGACCACATAGAGAGCCAGTGTCCTTCTCTGCAGAGAGACCACCTAGAGAGCAAGGGTCCTTCTCTGCAGAGAGACAACCTAGAGAGCAAGGGTCCTTCTCTGCAGAGAGACAACCTAGAGAGCAAGGGTCCTTCTCTGCAGAGAGACCACCTAGAGAGCAAGGGTCCTTCTCTGCAGAGAGACCACCTATAGAGCAAGGGTCCTTCTCTGCAGAGAGACCACCTAGAAAGCAAGGGTCCTTCTCTGCAGAGAGACCACCTAGAAAGCAAGGGTCCTTCTCTGCAGAGAGACCACCTAGAAAGCAAGGGTCCTTCTCTGCAGAGAGACCACCTAGAGAGCAAGGGTCCTTCTCTGCAGAGAGACCACCTAGAGAGCAAGGGTCCTTCTCTGCAGAGAGACCACCTAGAGAGCAAGGGTCCTTCTCTGCAGAGAGACCACCTAGAGAGCAAGGGTCCTTCTCTGCAGAGAGACCACCTAGAGAGCAAGGGTCCTTCTCTGCAGAGAGACCACCTAGAAAGCAAGGGTCCTTCTCTGCAGAGAGACCACCTAGAAAGCAAGGGTCATTCTCTGCAGAGAGACCACCTAGAAAGCAAGGGTCCTTCTCTGCAGAGAGACCACCTAGAGAGCAAGGGTCCTTCTCTGCAGAGAGACCACCTAGAGAGCAAGGGTCCTTCTCTGCAGAGAGACCACCTAGAGAGCAAGGGTCCTTCTCTGCAGAGAGACCACCTAGAGAGCAAGGGTCCTTCTATGCAGAAAGACCACCTATAGAGCAAGGGTCCGTCTATGCAGAGAGACCATCTAGAGAGCAAGGGTCCTTCTCTGCAGAGAGACCACCTAGAAAGCAAGGGTCCTTCTCTGCAGAGACCACCTAGAGAGCAAGGGTCCTTCTCTGCAGAGGGACCACATAGAAAGCAAGGGTCCTTCTCTGCAGAGAGACCACCTAGAGAGCAAGGGTCCTTCTCTGCAGAGAGACCACCTAGAGAGCAAGGGTCCTTCTCTGCAGAGAGACCACCTAGAGAGCAAGGGTTCTTCTCTGCAGAGAGACCACCTAGAGAGCAAGGGTCCTTCTCTGCAGAGAGACCACCTAGGGAGCAAGGGTCCTTCACTGCAGAGAGACCACATAGAAAGCAAGGGTCCTTCTCTGCAGAGAGACCACCTAGAGAGCAAGGGTCCTTCTCTGCAGAGAGACCACATAGAAAGCAAGGGTCCTTCACTGCAGAGAGACCACCTAGAAAGCAAGGGTCCTTCTCTGCAGAGAGACCACCTAGAGAGCAAGGGTCCTTCACTGCAGAGAGAGAGAGACTTGTAAAGCGCAACACGTGCGAACTGAATCGCCTCTGGGCGCTGTATCCATTTCATGGGTAAGGAACCCCTTGACCTCAGAAGAGATGGGTTTTAATCTTTATCCTGAAGGCCAAGTGGTCCGACTCCAGACGGATGGTGGTTGGTAGTGCATTCCACAGGCGAGGTCCCTGGACTGCAAATCTTCGATCTCCTTTGGACTTGTATCTGGCTTTGGGTATCTGGAGGAGGTTTTGATTGGTGGATCGCAGAATGCGATTGGGGTTATGGGCTTTTATTTTTTCGCATAGATATTGGGGGGCGTTGCCTTGAATACACTTATGTATTAGACAGAGTGCCTTGAAAGTGATTCTGTCTTTTACTGGCAGCCAATGAAGGGATCTCAGCGAAGGTGAGATTGATACCCATGGTTTTTTTTCCCAGTCACGAGTCGAGCGGCCGTATTTTGAACGACTTGCAGACGAGTGATTTGGTATTTGGGGAGTCCTAGATAGAGGGCATTTGCGTAGTCGAGTCTGGGATTGATGATTGTTCCCACCACGACTGCAATGTCCTCTTTCGGGGATAAAGGGCGTGAGTCTGCGTAGTAGGCGCAGCAGATGGTGGGATCCGCTGACTACTGACCCTATTTGTGCGTCCATTGTCATGTAGGTATCGAAGATGACTCCGAGACTTTTGACTTTGGTGATAGTTTTACCCAGAATGGGTGGGGGAGTCCATGTTGACGCAGGGTGATTTTTCCGGTTAGCGTGAAACAGGAGAAGTTCTGTTTTCGAACCATTGAGTTTAAGATAACTGTTTGTCATCCAGTTATCTATTAGAGTGAGGCATTTCTCTAGTCCAAGAGAATGATCCTTTTTGTTGCAGATGCGGAAATACAGTTGTGTGTCGTCTGCATAGGAGTGGTAAAGTAACTTCTGGTTACCAGGGCTGGACTGGGACAAAAATTTGGCCCTGGACTTCATCCAGACTGGCCCACTTTGACAGGTCTCTCCCATGGCGGCCGGACAACTACCGCAACCCCTGGCCACTCAAGCCCCCACTCCCCCTTCACTAGCCACTAGCCGTTCTACTTTATTAGAGTAGAACGACTGGTACTCTTATAGGCAGTACCAGTGGGGAAGCTAGACATTAATTCACCCGGGGCAAAGAATCAGTTTGGTGCTCCCCCTTATGGGACAAGATTAGGCAGAAATTAGAAACTCCCAGGCCATAGCTGTTGAGTGAGCTGTCTGTCCCCTCCCCCCATGCTCCTCTGTCGTCCCCCCTGCTCCTCTGTTCCTCCCCCTGCTTTTTTGTTCCCCCCAGGTGAGCGCTGTGGGCAGGGAGAGGAGGTGAGCGCTGCAGGAAGGGAGAGAGAGGAGCGGAGGGGGGCGGCGGCCGGCTGTCACTGAAGCCAGCCCACTGAGCCATCGGCCCACCGGGAAACTCCCTGTAGTCCCAATGGCCAGTCCATCCCTGCTGGTTACTGATGATTTCAAAGAGAGGGCGAAGATAGATATTAAATAATACGGGCGATAAGGGAGATCCCTGAGGGACTCCGCATGACACCGTACGTTTTTCAGAAGTGAAAGACCCCAGTTTCACTATTTGTGATCGGTTTTCCAAGGAGGAGAACCAGGGTAAAACACCTTCAGCGACTCCGGCCACTTCAGCTAGCCTAGCCAGTAGTAGTCCGTGGTCTACAGTGTCAAAAGCCGCGCTTAGGTCCAGCAGTATCAGGAGACAAGATTCTCCTTCGTCTGCGGCCTCTAGAGCGTCATCCCATATTTTTATGGTGGAGTTCTTTGGTGGTTGAAGTGCAATGTTAATATTTAAATTCTGCAAATATTTAAGAAATTGGCAGCAATCTCGGAGAGACACTGGGCTCCTCGGCTCTAACCTCCGATTAGACATTTCTTCCCAAACAAACTTTCCCCCCCTCTGTCCCCGGGAGGCTTTATTTATTTAAGGATTGACTGTGCGCTGATGGAGAACCAAATCTGATTATTTCTCTTCTAAAACATTACATATTTCTTATTTCCTGAGCAACACAGAAATAACTGTCCCGGCCCGGGGTTATATTGATGCACAAAGTCCTCTCCGGTCACAATTGGAAATATAAATCCTTGGCAGGCATGCAGGGCACTCGGCGCACGTGCTCAGAGCTCCGGGGCTTTGGTTTTCTTTTCCAAGAAGTTTTATTGAGTTTTAACACAAAAATACAGAAAAGAATATCACTGATGTGGAATCATCTAAAATGGTAACAATGTAACTGTAAATACTGAGAACAAGACATGAAAATATCCTAAAGTGCCAAAGAGGAGAAGGAAATACATTAATGAAAGAAAATGACAGCAATCATTATATAAACACATAAATATCGAGATTTCAAAGGAATATACTAGTCTTAGAAAGTAGGATTAGGCACAGTGCCATGAAAAAGTATTCATACCCCTTGACATTTTCCAAATTTTTACCTAGATTCATAGACGCCGCCGCAACTTTAAGGCGGCGTAGCGTATCGTATTTACGCTACGCCGCCTTAAGTCAGAGAGGCAAGTGCTGTATTCACAAAGTACTTGCCTCCTAAATTACGGCGGCGTAGAGTAAATGCGGCCGGCGTAAGCGCGCCTAATTCAAATGAGGATGGGGGGGCGTGTTTTATGTTAATTACTCGTGACCCGACGTGATTGGCGTTTTTTACGAACGGCGCATGCGCCGTCCGTGTACATATCCCAGTATGCTTTGCTCCAAAGTACGCCGCAAGGACGTCATTGGTTTCGACGTGAACGTAAATTACGTCCAGCCCCATTCACGGACGACTTACGCAAACGACGTCAATTTTTCAAATTTCGACACGGGACCCTGTCTTTGTGGTGCATTTGGGGGGGCCCGAAGGGGGATAGTGGGTCCTTGTCTTTGTGGTGCATTTGGGGGGGGGCCGAAGGGGGATAGTGGGTCCCTGTCTTTGTGGTACATTTGGGAGGGGCCCGAAGGGGGATAGTGGGTCCCTGTCTCTGCGGTGCATTTGGGGGGGGGGCCGAAGGGGGATAGTGGGTCCCTGTCTTTGTGGTACATTTGGGGGGGGGGGGGCGAAGGATGATAGTGGGTCCCTGTCTTTGAGGTGCATTTGGGGGGGGGGGGCCCGAAGGGGGATAGTGGGTCCCTGTCTCTGTGGTGCATTTGGGGGGGGCTTGAAGGGGGATAGTGGGTCCCTGTCTTTCTGGTGCATTTGGGGGGGGCCCGAAGGGGGATAGTGGGTCCCTGTCTTTGTGGTGCATTTGGGGGGGCTTGAAGGGGGATAGTGGGCCCCTGTCTTTGTGGTGCATTTGGGGGGGCCCCGAAGGGGGATAGTGGGTCCCTGTCTTTGTGGTGCATTTGGGGGGGGGGGCCCGAAGGGGGATAGTGGGTCCCTGTCTTTGTGGTGCATTTGGGGGGGGGGCGAAGGGGGATAGTGGGTCCCTGTGGTGTGTCTGGTAGGGGATGGGGGGGGGACACGGCCGAAGCTCTGGGCTGTAGCTGCTTCTACGTGATCCGAGTCAATAATCCTATAACGCAGAGACTCGGCTTACATGGACAGCTTAAACATCTGACCCTCCTCTCCCTGCCAAATACACAGATTACACCGAGCCGCTACAAACGTTTCTGTGTGCCGCCTAACACTGAGCTGAGTGTGCGCCGTAATCGCCGACCTCGGGGGCGAAGGGGAAAGGCCTTTTCAGGGGTCATCCGCAGTGCCATTTAGATCAATATACAAGCATAGGAAACATAAAGGAGGACGTATCTTGTAACTGGGATGTGTAGAACCCCCTCTGCAATGGTCCAACACATATGTGCGGCGGCAAAAGGGGGCGGGCTTCAACGCACACACGTCGCACCTTTGCGCCACTTTGCAGCCGATAGTTACATGCCAAGAGCGTGTGCGTACCGGGCACTCCCAGCACAGAGACCGAGCTGTCAGAGAGACGCCCTCTATGTCCCGAGTCTCCCGACTTAGGGCCAGATTTAGGAACGATTACGGCGGCGTAACGTATCCCGTTTACGTTACACCGCCGCAAGTTTTCCGCGTAAGTGCTTGATTCACAAAGCACTTGCGTGTAAACTTGCGGCGGCGTAGCGTAAAGCCGTCCGGCGCAAGCACCCCTATTTCAAATGGGGGTGTGTACCATTTAAATTAGGCGCGCTCCCGCCCCGAACGTTCTGCGCATGCTCCGTTAGGAAATTTCCCGCGGTGCTTTGCGCGAAATTACGGCGCCCCAATGTATTTTTTTGAACGGCGACGTGCGTTACGTCGTTTTGTATTCCCGGACGTCTTACGCAAAAAAAATAAAAAATTATTTGACGTGGGAACGACGCCCATACTTTAACATGGATGGTGTAATTTTACACCACCTAAAGAGGACTCGTAACATTGCGACGGGAAAAACCGACGAGCAGCGACGTAAGCGATTGCGATGAACGCGCGTACCTTCGTGGATCGCCGTAAACATCTAATTTGCATACCCGACGCAGGAAAACGACGCGAACTCCACCCAGCAGCCGCCGGAAAATTACACCTACGATCCGAAGGCGTACGAAGCCGGACGCCTGTCGGATCGAAGCCTAAAGCCGTCGGAACTTGTTTTGAGGATTCAAAACAACGCTACGACGAGGCAAATTTGAAAATACGCCGGCGTATCAGTAGATACGCCGGCGTATTTCCTTTGTGAATCTGGCCCTTACAGTCTATAACTAGATGTCAGTCCCGTACATACAGGACAGGCTGTTCTAGAATCAAGACTGCATGCCACCTGTTCATTCTGAGTTTAGCTCATTTCTAAGAAAAGAAAAGAAAAACATATTTTTTTCTTGTTGTTTTTTTGCCAGTGATACAATGTAACACAATTGTATGGAGAGGAGGAGGCGGCTATAGGAAGATTTTAGTGTATAGACAGAAGAAATAAGTCACACACAGGACAGGCGGTTCTAGAACCCACAGTCTATTTGCCTTTAGTTTGTCCTTTTTTTTTTTGCAAGTGGTTGATTTACTAAAGGCAAACAGACTTGTGCACTTTGCCCCCCCCCCCCCCCCATTTATTAAGCTCTGGAGCAACTTGCAGAGTGCACAGTCTATTTGCTTTTAGTAAATCAACTTCTATGTAACAGAGCTGTAAGGAGAGAGATGTAAATAAGTCACCTATTGGACAAGCTGTTCCAAGACCAAACTCCATGTCACCTAGGATGACCACCTGTCCCGGATTGCCCGGGACAGTCACGCATTTTACAGGTCTGTCCCGGGCACCTTCATTCCAGGACAATACAGTGTCCCGGAATGAAACTGACACAGCCCCCCCCCCCCCCCCGGGCCGATCTGATTCCCCCAAAAAAGGGCGCCACATCACCACTTTACTCACTGACAGTACTTGTCCTGGCCGGGAATGCCTGGAGGAGCACAATCCCCACCCCCTGCTTGTGATTGGAGAAATCAGAAATCCCGCCTCTTGTGTCCAAACACTGTGCTGTGATTCGTTACAGCACAAGCTGATTTTTGGGAAGGGGGGGGGGGGTGTCCCTGAATGGTAGTTTGGAAATGTGGTCACCCTAGTTGTCACCCTATACCAGGAAGAGTGACTGAGCAAGGACCTTCCAGGCAGGATCACTGGGGAGTTTAGTTTTTAACCACTTGCCGACCAGTTTCACTGCAGCAGCATGGCGCGGCTGGGCGAAACAACATTATGTTAGATCGCTTCGCCCTGTGGCCACTAGGGGCACGCGTGCGCCTGCTGCTCGCTCTCGGAGCCGATGCGAGTGCCCAACGGGCGCGACGACCGCCGGGCACCCACGATCGCTCATGACACAGCGAGGACCTGGAGCTGTGTGTGTAAACAACACAGATCCTGGTTATTTCAGGGGAGAAATGAACAAAGTATAAGAGTCCAAACACACAAAAAACAAACAAATCAGCGCTGACCTCTCAAATCGGCACCTCTTCAATAATAACCGTCTATATTAACCACTTCCCGCCCGGTCAATAGCAGATTGACGTCCGGGAAGTGGTTGTGAAATCCTGACTGGACGTCTATTGACGTCCTGCAGGATTTCATGCTGGCGCGCGCCCTTGGGGGAGCGCAGCGCGGCGATCGGTGATGCATGTGTCAGTCTGACACTCTGCATCTCCAATCTTGGTAAAGAGCCTCCGGCGGAGGCTCTTTACCACGTGATCAGCCGTGTCCAATCATGGCTGATCACGATGTAAACAGGAAGAGCCGTTGATGGACGCAAGTAGAGGAGAGCCGATCGGCGCAGCCCCCCCTTGTTTATCAGCGCAGCCCCCCTCGGATGCTCACACTGGACCGCCAGGGAAGCCCACACTGGACCACCAGGGAAGCCCACACTGGACCACCAGGGAAGCCCACACTGGACCACCAGGGAAGGGCAAAAAAAATAAAAAATAAGAGGCACTAAAAAAAAAAAAAAGTCAGTAAAAAAAATAAAAATAAAAAAAGGACAGTAAAAAAAAGATGCCAATCAGTGCCCACAAATGGGCACTGACTGGCAACATGTATCCATCAGTGCCACCCCTCAGTGTCCATCAGTGCCACCACACAGTGTCCATCAGTGCCACCCCTCAGTGCCCAACCATGCCCAGTGCCCACCTATCAGTGCCCATCTGTGCCACCCATAAGTACCCATCAGTGCCACCCATAAGTGCCGCCCATGACTGCCCATCTGTGCTGCCTATGAGTGCCCAGTGCCGCCTGTAAGTGCCCATCAGTGCCGCCTATGAGTGCCCATCAGTGCCGCCTATGAGTGCCCATCAGTGCTGCATACCAGCGCCGCCTATGGGTGCCCATCAGTACTACCTCATCGGTCTCCATCAGTGCCACCTCGTCAGTGCCGCCATATCAGTGCCCGTAATCGAAAGAGAAAACGTACTTATTTCCAAAAAATATTAACAGAAAAAAATAAAAATGTAATTTTTTTCAAAATTTTCAGTCTTTTTTTAGTTGTTGCGCAAAAAAAAAAAAAAAAATTGCAGAGGTGATCAAATGCCACCAAAAGAAAGCTCTATTTGTGGGGAAAAAAGGACGCCAATTTTGTTTGGGTACAGTGTAGCATGACTGCGCAATTGTCATTCAAATTGCGACAGCGCTGAAAGCTGAAAATTGGCTTGAGCGGGAAGGTGTATAAGTACCTGGTATGGAAGTGGTTAAAGTTCTCTTAAAGCGGAGGTCCACCCTAAAAAAAAAAAAGTTCCATAAAAATGCTCCTAAAATACGGAAAAAAAAAGATTTTTTTTTTTATATATATACTTACCAGAAATGGCTGTTGCTAGGCAGATCGTCCTAATCTGCCACGTCCTATTCTTCATTCTTCTCCTCCTGTCCTCTGGAGAATGGAGGTGCGCTGTTTTCTGGGACCTGTGTGTGTATGTCCCAGAAGACCGCTGGCCATTCACAAAGAGCCACGCGACTTGCTCATGCACAGTAGGAAACTGACAGTGAAGCTGCAAGGGAGTAGGGTTGCCACCTGTCTGGGATTCGCCTGGACAGTTCGGGTTTGGAATCATGCGTCCGGGTTTCAGATCGCCTGAAACCCGGACACGTTGTTCAGACTGGACTATGGCCTCCCAGCAGGGTTGCTGGCTGCAGTTGTGTAGGCCGAGAGTGTCTGTTACTCTCTCTTTCACACTGCCCAAAGCCAACACTAACATACAAATTACCCCTCCCCCTACACAGACAGGAGAGGAGAAAGGGCTTGATCTGCTCCTCTTCCTCCCACCCCTACAACTCTGTGTCTGCCCACACTCCAACAGCCTCAGCTACATCTGGATAAGAGGTGCTGACTGCCAAGGAGTGAGTGAGCTCACCATCCATCCCTGCCTGTGACTGAAGTCTCCCCCCCCTTCTATCTCCTGCCTCTGAATGAGTAGGTTAAGGTAAATCGGGGTTCTCAGAGTTCCCCTTACATCAGAAGTCACAGTGTTTCCCTCTTACATCGGAGTGCTCTCTGTACATCAGAGTTCTCAGTGTTCCCCCCTTAAATCAGGGTTCCCAGAGTATCCCGTATGTTAGAGTCCCCTGGCAGCATTTTAGGGGCAAACTGGCGGCAATTGCTGGGCACATTGGCGACAATTGATGGCACAGTGGCTGCGTTTGGCATGGAACATTGGCGACAATTGATGGGCACAGTGGCGACAATTGATGGGCACAGTGGCTGCGTTTGGCATGGCACAGTGGCGACAATTGATGGGCACAGTGGCGGCAATTGATGGGCACAGTGGCTGCGTTTGGCATGGCACAGTGGCGACATTTGATGGGCACAGTGGCGACAATTGATGGGCACAGTGGCGGCAATGGCATGGCACAGTGGCAACAATTGATGGCATGGCACAGTGGCGACAATTGATGGGGTGTCTGTGTAACAAACTGTGGGATGCTGTGTAATGTAAAGGGGTCCAGAGGTGCAGGGGGCTGTGTAATGTAAAGGGGCCCAGAGGTGCAGGGTTCTGTGTAATGTAAAGGGGTCCAGAGGTGCAGGGTGCTGTGTAATGTAAAGGGGTCCAGAGGTGCAGGGTGCTGTGTAATGTAAAGGGGTCCAGAGGTGCAGGGTGCTGTGTAATGTAAAGGGGTCCAGAGGTGCAGGGTGCTGTGTAATGTAAAGTAGTCCAGAGGTGCAGGGTGCTATGTAATGTAAAGTAGTCCAGAGGTGCAGGGTTCTGTGTAATGTAAAGGGGTCCAGAGGTGCAGGGTGCTGTGTAATGTAAAGGGGTCCAGAGGTGCAGGGTGCTGTGTAATGTAAAGGGGTCCAGAGGTGCAGGGTGCTGTGTAATGTAAAGGGGTCCAGAGGTGCAGGGTGCTGTGTAATGTAAAGGGGTCCAGAGGTGCAGGGTGCTGTGTAATGTAAAGGGGTCCAGAGGTGCAGGGTGCTGTGTAATGTAAAGGGGTCCAGAGGTGCAGGGTGCTGTGTAATGTAAAGGGGTCCAGAGGTGCAGGGTACTGTGTAATGTAAAGGGGTCCAGAGGTGCAGGGTGCTGTGTAATGTAAAGGGGTCCAGAGGTGCAGGGTGCTGTGTAATGTAAAGGGGTCCAGAGGTGCAGGGTGCTGTGTAATGTAAAGGGGTCCAGAGGTGCAGGGTGCTGTGTAATGTAAAGTAGTCCAGAGGTGCAGGGTGCTATGTAATGTAAAGTAGTCCAGAGGTGCAGGGTTCTGTGTAATGTAAAGGGGTCCAGAGGTGCAGGGTGCTGTGTAATGTAAAGGGGTCCAGAGGTGCAGGGTGCTATGCAATGTAAAGGGGTCCAGAGGTGCAGGGTGCTGTGTAATGTAAAAGGGTCCAGGGTGCTGTGTAATGTAAAGGGGTCCAGAGGTGCAGGGTGCTGTGTAATGTAAAGGGGTCCAGAGGTGCAGGGTGCTGTGTAATGTAAAGGGGTCCAGAGTGCTATGTAATGTAAAAGGGTCCAGAGGTGCAGGGTGCTATGTAATGTAAAGGGGTCCAGAGGTGCAGGGTGCTGTGCAGTGTAAAAGGGTCCAGAGGTGCAGGGTGCCGTGTAATGTAAAGGGGTCCAGAGGTGCAGGGTGCTATGCAATTTAAAGGGGTCCAGAGGTGCAGGGTGCTATGCAATTTAAAGGGGTCCAGAGGTGCAGGGTGCTGTGTAATGTAAAAGGGTCCAGAGGTGCAGGGTGCTGTGTAATGTAAAAGGGTCCAGAGGTGCAGGGTGCTGTGTAATGTAAAGAGGTCCAGAGGTGCAGGGTGCTGTGTAATGTAAAGGGATCCAGAGGTGCAGGGTGCTGTGTAATGTAAAGGGGTCCAGAGGTGCAGGGTGCTGTGCAATGTAAAGGGGTGCAGGGTGCTGTGTAATGTAAAAGGGTCCAGGTCCAGAGGTTCAGGGTGGTGTGTAATGTAAAAGGGTCCAGAGGTTCAGGGTGCTGTGTAATGTAAAGGGGTCCAGAGGTGCAGGGTTCTGTGTAATGTAAAGGGGTCCAGAGGTGCAGGGTGCTGTGTAATGTAAAGGGGTCCAGAGGTGCAGGGTGCTGTGTAATGTAAAAGGGTCCAGAGGTGCAGGGTGCTATGTAATGTAAAAGGGTCCAGAGGTGCAGGGTGCTGGAACCCCACATCCCATCATTGATAGCCGCCGCGCCCCTATTTTTTGTCCCAGCCGGGGCCTGATGATAACCATAGTCATACCATACCCTCCCGGAGTACAATTGGCGTCCTTTCTGTAAAATACGGAAGTCATCTTGATAGAGGAATACAAAGTAAAACTTGTTTGAACATCAAATAAGGATTTGCGCCCGGCCATAAAAGTGCGGGTGAATCATGTGCTATAAAAGCCATTCTCTCTGTAAGAGTTCCTGAAATAAACTATATGGCGGGATCATCTGCAGGGGCGGAGCGCGGTGCAATGAAGTGACCAGCGGGTGCAGTCACTTCATATCTACACTAGAAATTGAGTCTCTGCCTGCTGGGTGGAAGGAGGCTGCGGGGACAAGGACCAGAACTGGGAGGGGGGGGGGAGTGCTGATCCCAGCAATGCACTCAATCCAGATGACATTTTTTTTTTGTTGTGGAATTAGAAAGCCGGAGCCAGTGTTGGGCTGTGGGCAGGAAACAAAGGGTTTGCATTTCTGTCCATCCAGTGCTGAGATTTACACAGCTCTGCCACACAGCGCTGCTTGGCATGGCGAGTGATCCCTGATTTTTCTCTCCTCTCTGCCGCAGTTAAAGCACACAAATAATTAAAACCCTTGCAGTGCCCTACCTATTGCCCACAATTTCTTAATCTAAGGCAGGGGTAGGCCACCTCGGCACTCCAGCTGTGGTGAAACTACAAATCCCATCATGCCTCTGGCCTCTAGGAGTCATGCCTGTGATTGTCGGGGTCTTGCAATGTCTCATGGGACTTGTAGTCTCACCACAGCTGGAGGGCCGAGGTTGCGTACTCCAGTCTGGATGGAGCGTCGGAGTCCTCCCATACGATGAAGGGCTATTCTCACTGGGGTGGATTCAGTAGGCAATTGCGTCTGCGTATCCATAGTTACGCAGCGCAATTGCTTAGTTGCGCCGGCGTAACGACTTTTTTCTGTATTCAGAAAGCTCGTTACGCCGACTGCAGCCTAAGATATGACTGGCATAAGGCTCTTATGCCGTCGTATCGTAGGCTGCATTCTTACGATGGCCGCTAGGTGGCGTTCCCGTAGTGGTCAGCGTAGAGTATGCAAATTGCATACTAACGCCGATTCACAACCGTACGCGCGCCCTACGTACGCATTTTACATTGTTTACGTTCGTCAGGTTCCGCGTAAGGCTGCTCCTGCTATTAGCAGGGGCAGCCAATGCTAAGTATACCAGTCGTTTCCGCGTCGCGATGTTTGAAAATTACATCGTTTGCGTAAGTGAATCGTGAATGGCGCTGGACGTCATTTACGTTCACGTTGAAGCAAATGACGTCCTTGCGACGTCATTTGCCGCAATGCACGTCAGGAAAGTTTCCCGACGGAGCATGCGCACTACGTTTGGCGCGGGAACGCGCCTAATTTAAATGATCCACGCCCCCTACGGGATCATTTAAATGACGCGCCCTTACGCCGGGCAGTTTTAAGGAGCGCTCGCGCAAATTACGTAGCTACTGCTTGAATGAAGCGTAGCGCAGGTAATTTACGGAGGCGCAGCGTTAAAACGGTACGCTGCGCCTCTGTAAGAGGGCGCAATTCGTACCTGAATCCACCCCAGTGTCTTGTATGTGAAGGGGACAAACGTGTGCCCACGCCCGGGAGCAGCTTACAGAAGAGGTTGAAGCAGACTGGACACACGAAGCAAGGAGTCTGCTGGGTGAGGCTGAATCTAGGGGGGGGGGGGCTGCGCCCCCCAGATTTTAGTTGTGCCCCCCCAGGTCTCTGAGAATGCATCCATTGATCCATGAGTCAGTCTAAAGGAAGGCAGTTGATATAAGGAGGCACTCTGAGGACAACCCAAGTAGGGAAAACTCTAATAGGACACCTGATGTAAGGGGACACTCTTGATGGGAACACTTTATGTAAGGGGACACTGTGATGTGGACACCTGATGTAAAGGGGCACACGTAATAGGGACGCCTGATATAAGGGGGCACTCTGATCTGGACGCCAAATGTAATAGGACACTCTTGATGGGGACACCTGATGTAATAGGAAACTCTTGTTGGGGACACCTGATGTAAGGGGGTCACTTTTGAATGGGACACCTGATGTAAAGGGGCACTCTTGATAGAGGTGCCTGATTATAAGGGGGCCCTCCGATCTGGACACCTAATGTAAGGGGGCACTCTTGATAGGGACGCCTAATGTAAGGGGGCACTCTTGATGGGGACGCCTAATGTAAGGGGGCACTCTTGATGGGGACACTTGATGTAAGGGGACACTCTTGATGGGGACACCTGATGTAAAGGGACACTCTTGATGGGGACACCTGATGTAAAGGGACACTCTTGATGGGGACACCTGATGTAAAGGGACACTCTTGATGGGGACACCTGATGTAAAGGGACACTCTTGATGGGGACACCTGATGTAAAGGGACACTCTTGATGGGGACACCTGATGTAAAGGGACACTCTTGATGGGGACACCTGATGTAAAGGGACACTCTTGATGGGGACACCTGATGTAATAGGACACTCTTGATGGGGACACCTGATGTAAGGGGGACACGCTTGATAGGGATGTCTGATATGAGCAAGCACTCTGTTCTGGACACCTAATGTAAGGGGGCACTCTTGATAGGGACACCTGATGTAAGGGGGCACACTTGATAGGGACACCTGATGTAAGGGGGCACACTTGATAGGGACACCTGATGTAAAGGGCAATTCTTGATGGGGACGCCTGATGTAAGGGGACACTCTTGATGGGGACACCTGATGTAAGGGGGCACACTTGATGGGGACGCCTGATGTAAGGGGACACTCTTGATGGGGACACCTGATGTAAGGGGGCACACTTGATGGGGACACCTGATGTAAAGGGCAATTCTTGATGGGGACATGCATTAAGATAAAAAATCTTCAGTGTGCAGTGCGCCCCCCTAATACTTACCTGAGCCCCATGTCGATCCATTGATGTTGCACGAGAGTCTGTGCTGTACAGGTTTATCCCTCCTCATTGGCTGAGACAGCAGTGGGGTGCCATTGGCTCCCGCTACTGTCAACCAAAGTCAGTGAGCCAATGAGGAGAGAGAAGGGGTGGGGCTGAGCCACTGCTCCGTGTCTGAATGGAAAAACAGAGCAGCAGCTCTGGTGTCCCCCTAGCAAGCTGCTTACTGTGGGCGGCACTCGACAGGAGGGAGGGGCCAGGAGCACCAAAGAGGGACCTGAAAAGAGGAGGATCCAGGCTGCTCTGTGCAAAACCATTACACAGAGCAGGAAAGTATAATATGTTTGTTATTTTTAAACGAAAAAATAAATAAAAATAAGACTTTAGTATCCTTTTAAACAATAAAAGAAGAACTCGGATCAAATTCAATTGAAACTTACATCTGGAGCTGTCCGAGGCCAGGAGACGTGATTTGTCACACATTAGAACAAAGGCACAAGTAAAACCGATCAATAAAAAAGCTGTATATAAAGGAAGATTTTGATAGTATAGTATTGATTTTTGCATGTGTTGAAGCTACTAGGTGCCTGTTATAGATATAGACATATTATGCTGGATTGTAGTCATATTCATCCTTTATTATCACATCTCTGTATCTCATGCAGTCATTTTCATCCTTTATTATCACACCTCTGTATCTCATGCAGTCATTTTCATCCTTTATTATCACATCTCTGTATCTCATGCAGTCATTTTCATCCTTTATTATCACACCTCTGTATCTCATGTAGTCATGGTCATCCTTTATTATCCCCCCTCTGTATCTCATGCAGTCATGGCCATCCTTTATTATCACATCTCTGTATCCCATGTAGTCATGGTCATCCTTTATTATCACACCTCTGTATCTCATGCAGTCATATTCATCCTTTATTATCACACCTCTGTATCTCATGCAGTCATATTCATCCTTTATTATCACATCTCTGTATCTCATGCAGTCATATTCATCCTTTATTATCACATCTCTGTATCCCATGTAGTCATGGTCATCCTTTATTATCACACCTCTGTATCTCATGCAGTCATGGCCATCCTTTATTATCACATCTCTGTATCCCATGTAGTCATATTCATCCTTTATTATCACATCTCTGTATCTCATGCAGTCATATTCATCCTTTATTATCACATCTCTGTATCCCATGTAGTCATGGTCATCCTTTATTATCACACCTCTGTATCCCATGTAGTCATATTCATCCTTTATTATCACATCTCTGTATCTCATGCAGTCATGGTCATCCTTTATTATCCCCCCTCTGTATCTCATGCAGTCATGGTCATCCTTTATTATCACATCTCTGTATCCCATGTAGTCATATTCATCCTTTATTATCACATCTCTGTATCTCATGTAGTCATATTCATCCTTTATTATCACACCTCTGTATCCCATGTAGTCATATTCATCCTTTATTATCACACCTCTGTATCTCATGTAGTCATGGTCATCCTTTATTATCACACCTCTGTATCCCATGTAGTCATGGTCATCCTTTATTATCACACCTCTGTATCCCATGTAGTCATGGTCATCCTTTATTATCACACCTCTGTATCTCATGTAGTCATGGTCATCCTTTATTATCACACCTCTGTATCTCATGTAGTCATGGTCATCCTTTATTATCACACCTCTGTATCTCATGTAGTCATGGTCATCCTTTATTATCACACCTCTGTATCCCATGTAGTCATGGTCATCCTTTATTATCACACCTCTGTATCTCATGCAGTCATATTCATCCTTTATTATCACACCTCTGTATCCCATGTAGTCATGGTCATCCTTTATTATCACACCTCTGTATCTCATGTAGTCATGGTCATCCTTTATTATCACACCTCTGTATCTCATGTAGTCATGGTCATCCTTTATTATCACACCTCTGTATCTCATGTAGTCATGGTCATCCTTTATTATCACACCTCTGTATCTCATGTAGTCATGGCCATCCTT
Source organism: Rana temporaria (assembly GCF_905171775.1). Classification (NCBI taxonomy): domain Eukaryota; kingdom Metazoa; phylum Chordata; class Amphibia; order Anura; family Ranidae; genus Rana; species Rana temporaria. The sequence goes on along the minus strand of NC_053495.1, from coordinate 11,109,792 downwards.
TATTATCACACCTCTGTATCTCATGTAGTCATGGTCATCCTTTATTATCACACCTCTGTATCCCATGTAGTCATGGTCATCCTTTATTATCACACCTCTGTATCTCATGTAGTCATGGTCATCCTTTATTATCACACCTCTGTATCCCATGTAGTCATGGTCATCCTTTATTATCACACCTCTGTATCTCATGTAGTCATGGTCATCCTTTATTATCACACCTCTGTATCTCATGTAGTCATGGTCATCCTTTATTATCACACCTCTGTATCTCATGTAGTCATGGTCATCCTTTATTATCACACCTCTGTATCCCATGTAGTCATGGTCATCCTTTATTATCACACCTCTGTATCTCATGTAGTCATATTCATCCTTTATTATCACATCTCTGTATCTCATGCAGTCATGGTCATCCTTTATTATCACACCTCTGTATCTCATGCAGTCATGGTCATCCTTTATTATCACCTCTGTATCTCATGTAGTCATGGTCATCCTTTATTATCACATCTCTGTATCTCATGCAGTCATGGTCATCCTTTATTATCACACCTCTGTATCTCATGCAGTCATACTCATCCTTTATTATCACACCTCTGTATCCCATGTAGTCATATTCATCCTTTATTATCACACCTCTGTATCTCATGCAGTCATACTCATCCTTTATTATCACACCTCTGTATCTCATGCAGTCATATTCATCCTTTATTATCACACCTCTGTATCTCATGCAGTCATATTCATCCTTTATTATCACACCTCTGTATCTCATGCAGTCATACTCATCCTTTATTATCACACCTCTGTATCTCATGCAGTCATGGTCATCCTTTATTATCACACCTCTGTATCTCATGCAGTCATGGTCATCCTTTATTATCACACCTCTGTATCTCATGCAGTCTTGGTCACCCTGTATATTCCATGTTATGTATCAGGCAGTCATGTTCCTCCTCTGCTGATATCACTTATGACTGTTATGTAATTGTGTGTCCATCTCTAATCTCCTTCCCTCTTCTCTCTGCTTTGTTTTCCCTCTGCACGTGTTCCAGGTCGGCTAACAAGCCCCACCCCTTTTCCCGGGCAGGTCCCACCCAGCTCCCCAGAGGCCACGCCTCCCCACTAGGCTGCTGCAGCCGGTGATTTTCCAGCCAGAGATCTTCATATAGAGAGAGCCAGAGAGACCGGAGGAGCACTGAGCGGAGGACAGGCTGCAGGTAGGTGCTTGCATTCTCTGCTTTATACAATAATGGGTACTGTATGCCAGAGGCTTGTGTACAGGATGCTTCCTAGCTGCTGGGGAACTACAAGTCCCAGCATTGTCTCCTTGAGCGCTGTGGAGCTACAAGTCCCAGCATTGTCTCCTTGAGCGCTGTGGAGCTACAAGTCCCAGTGTTGTCTCCTTGAGCGCTGTGGAACTACAATCTCTAGGCGTTGTCCTCCTGCACTGTGGAACTGCAAGTCCCAGCGTTGTCCTCCTGCGCTGTGGAACTGCAAGTCCCAGCGTTGTCCTCCTGCACTGTGGAACTGCAAGTCCCAGCGTTGTCCTCCTGCGCTGTGGAACTACAAGTCCCAGCGCTGTCCTCCGGCGCTGTGGAACTACAAGTCCCAGCGCTGTCCTCCGGCGCTGTGGAACTGCAAGTCCCAGCGTTGTCCTCCTGCACTGTGGAACTACAAGTCCCAGCGCTGTCCTCCGGCGCTGTGGAACTACAAGTCCCAGCGCTGTCCTCCGGCGCTGTGGAACTACAAGTCCCAGCGCTGTCCTCCGGCGCTGTGGAACTACAAGTCCCAGCGCTGTCCTCCGGCGCTGTGGAACTACAAGTCCCAGCGCTGTCTCCTTGAGCACTGTGGAACTACAAGTCCCAGCGCTGTCTCCTTGAGCACTGTGGAACTACAAGTCCCAGCGCTGTCCTCTGGCGCTGTGGAACTACAAGTCCCAGCGCTGTCCTCTGGCGCTGTGGAACTACAAGTCCCAGCGCTGTCCTCTGGCGCTGTGGAACTACAAGTCCCAGCGCTGTCCTCTGGCGCTGTGGAACTACAAGTCCCAGCGCTGTCCTCTGGCGCTGTGGAACTACAAGTCCCAGCGCTGTCTCCTTGAGCACTGTGAAACTACAAGTCCCAGCGTTGTCCTCCAGTGCTGTGGAACTACAGTAAGGGTTGATTTTCTAAAGGCAAATAGACAGTACACTTTGCAAGTACAGTTGCTCCAGAGTTTAGTAAATGAAGGGGAGCTCTGCTGACTTCCATCATCCAATGGAATGTTTTTTTTTTTTTTTCTTGCACCCAATTAGGTATACTTTTGCAAAATGATGCTTCATCTCATTTACTGCGCTCTGGAGCAAATGCCCTTCCAGAGTGCAACTGCACCTGCAAAGTGCACAAGCTGTTTGCCTTTAATAAATCCACCCCAGTGTGTGGTACCAGCCTCTGAGTACTGCAGGAGTGCCAGAGCGGTCAAACCGTAATGTGGAACTTCATGTTTTAGTGTCATGCCAGGAGTTTCATAGCTGGCACCCAGGGCTGTGGGACTACATGTCCCAGGATGTCATGCCAACCTCTGGCCATTGCAGGAGTGACACGAGGCGTCATCCCAGCTACAACCCCCATCGCGTCCCGCCAGCTTCTATCATCGCAGGCGTGCCAGGGCAGTCAAGCAGTGTTGTGGAACTTCATGTTTTAGTGTGTCATGCAAGGAGTGCCATAGCTGGCATTCAGCGCTGGGGAACTACATGTCCCAGTGCACCATGTTAGGGTCGCCAGGGCTGTCATTCAGTGCTGATGAACTACAAGTCCCAGTGTGCCATGCCAGATTCTGAACATTGCAGGAGTGCTGAAGGTGTCATCTAGCGCTGTGGAACTACAAATCCCAGCGTGTCATGACGGCTTCTGAACATTGCAGGAGTGCCGGCGGTGTCACCCAGTACTTTGAAACGACATGCCCCAGCTTAACGCGATAATAGTGCCACAGCTGGCATTCAGCGCTGTGGAAGGATTGCTAGGGATTTCATTCAGTGCTGAAGAACTACAAGTCCCAGTGTGCCATGCCAGATTCTGAACATTGCAGGAGTTCCGGAGGTGTCATCCAGCGCTGTGGAACTACATGCCCCAGCTTAACGTGGTAGGAGTGCCACAGCTGGCATTCAGCGCTGTGGAACTACAAGTCCCAGCGCACCATGTTAGGATTGGGCTGTCATTCAGTGCTGAAGAACTACAAGTCCCAGCATGTCATGACCGCTTCTGAACATTGCAGGAGTGCCGGCGGTGTCACCCAGTCCCGCAGAACTACAAATCCCAGCATGTCATGACATTGCAGGAGTGCCGGCGGTGTCACCCAGTCCTGTGGAACTACAAATCCCAGCATGTCATGACATTGCAGGAGTGCCGGCGTTGTCACCCAGTCCTGGGAAACTACAAATCCCAGCATGTCATGACATTGCCGGCGGTGTCACCCAGTGCTTCTGATCACCAACTCCCAGCGTTGCCGGTAGATTGCCGCGTCTGTTGGGGAGGGAAGCTGACCGGGTACAAAAATGAAAGGAAACTCCATATTCAATCGGGAGAAGAAACATGAAACGTTTTCTTTAGCTGATCCTGAAAAGTGATTCTTGCGTTTTGCCAGATTCTGAATTTCTTTGGCCGTTGATAATCTAGTCTGCAGGCGTACACAGGATGCCCAATGGCGCACGGACTAAACGTTTCCCTACTTCAGGTGGTGGGTGCTAAAATAAGCGTAAAGCCCAAAGTGTAAAGGATATGCTGGGACTATTAGTTCCCCGGGTGATGAAGACCATCAGATCCAGTCAGGGGGGATAGCATTCTACTTCATGGGAACCTGGCCAGGCATGCTGGGTCATGCAGTTCTCCAGCTTTAGGCAAATTTGATGGGGAACCTTGGCACCCCAGATTTTTGGAACTACATTTCCCATGATGCTCGTGCACTCTGCAGTGTAGGTGAGAATGATGGGAAATGTAGTTCCAAAACATCTGGGGTGCCAAGGTTCCCCATCAAATTTGCCTAGAGCTGGAGAACTGCATGACCCAGCATGCCTGGCCGGGTTCCCATGAAGTAGAGGGTCCCGATGGTCGTCATCACCCGGGGGAACTAATAGTCCCAGCGTGTCCTCTACACTTTGGACTGGGTGTGCTGTGACTTGTAGTCCCACAGCGCCCCTCTTTGTTTCAGGCAGGCCACAGCCGGGACAGTTCTGCGGAGATCCAGAGAAGTGTATCGGATCTCTTTATGTAAATCAATCTCTTGTTGGAGTAATTGGTTATCTGATGTTCCCGTCGTTTTGCACTTTGTAGTCGCCGATCTCCTCTGAGCCGCAATCAACCCGCGCGCTAAAGATTGTCAAATATTTCTCCGAACGATTATCTGCGGAAGAATGGAAAGTCAGAGAATCCTTGTGACCGATCCGTCCCATCATAGCGCTTGTCAAACGCAGCCGCGCGCTCTGCTGTCTGAAAATGTTCAATAGATATGTGTTATATATATATATATATATATATATATATATATATATATATATATATATATATATATATATATATATATATATATATATATATATATATATATATATAATGACATGGGGGGGGGGGGGAGAGATAGATACAGTATCTCACAAAAGTGAGTACACCCCTCTCATTTTCATAACTATTTTATTCTAACTTTTCATGTTACAACACTGAAGAAATTACACTTTGCTACAATGTTGTGTAGTGAGTGTACAGCTTGTATAACAGTGTAAATTTGATGTCCCCCTCAAAATAACTCAACACACAGCCATTCATGTCTAAACCGCCGGCAACAAAAGTGAGTACACCTCCTAAGTGAAAATGTCCAAATTGAGCCCAATTAGCCATTTTCCCTCCCCGGTGTCATGTGATTCGTTAGTGTTACAGGCTCTCAGGTGTGAATGGGGAGCAGGTGTGTTAATTTGGTGTTGTTGCTCTCACTCTCCTACTGGTCACTGGAAGTTCAACATGGCACCTTATGGCAAAGAACTCTCTGAGGATCTGAAAAAAAGAATTGTTGGTCTACATAAAGATGGTCTAGGCCAGAGGTCTCCAAACTGCGGCCCTGGGGCCAGATGTGGCCCTTTGCTTGCCTTTATCTGGCCCATGGGGCACCATTTCATCCACTGACACCAACAATGGGGCATATGGAGCACTATCAAAAAGGGCACAATACCTTCAATTGATACCAACGCTGGGCCACTATTCCTCCCACGGACAGCCACGATGGGCCACAATTTCTCCCACTGATGGCAACGCTGGGCCGCAATTTCTCCCACTGACGGCACAGCTGGGCCACAATTTCTCCCACTGACGGCACAGCTGGGCCACAATTTCTCCCACTGACGGCACCGCTGGGCCACAATTTCTCCCACTGACGGCACCGCTGGGCCACAATTTCTCCCACTGGCGGCACCGCTGGGCCACAATTTCTCCCACTGGCGGCACCGCTGGGCCACAATTTCTCCCACTGGCGGCACCGCTGGGCCACAATTTCTCCCACTGGCGGCACCGCTGGGCCACAATTTCTCCCACTGGCGGCACCGCTGGGCCACAATTTCTCCCACTGGCGGCACCGCTGGGCCACAATTTCTCCCACTGGCGGCAACGCTGGGCCACAATTTCTCCCACTGGCGGCAACGCCGGGCCACAATTTCTCCCACTGACGGCAACGATGGGGCAGAATTCTTTCCATTGACAGTTTGACACCAACAATGGGGCTCTATTCTTTTCACTATTCCTATCCCTCCAGGGCATGGTTTACTCCCACTGGACACCAGGACATTCTCTACTCCCACCTGCCCTAGTCTGGCCCTCCTAAAGTAAACCGTAAACTGGCCCCTTTGCTTAGAAAGTTAGGAGACCCCTGGTCTAGGCCAATGGTGGCGAACCTTGGCACCCCAGATGTTTTGGAACTACAATTCCTATGATGCTCATGCACTCTGCAGTATAGTGGCGCATCCCGGGAAATGTAGTTCCAAAACATGGGGTGCCAAGGTTCACCATCACTGGCCTAGGCTATAAGAAGATTGCCAAGACCCTGAAACTGAGCTGCAGCACGGTGGCCAAGACCAAACAGCGGTTTAACCGGACGGGTTCCACTCAGAACAGGCCTCACCATTGTCCACCAAAGAGAGTGCACGTGCTCAGCGTCATATCCAGAGGTTGTCCTTGGGAAATAGACGTATGAGTGCTGCCAGTATTGCTGCAGAGGTTGAAGGGGTGGGGGAGGGTCAGACTATACGCCGCACACTGCATCAAATTGGTCAGCATGGCTGTCGTCCCAGAAGGAAGCCTCTTCTAAAAATGATGCACAAGAAAGCCCAAAAACTGTTTGCTGAAGACAAGCAGACCAAGGACGTGGATTGCTGGAACCGTGTCCTGTGGTCTGATGAGACCAAGACAAACTTATTTGGTTTCTGTGTGCCAAATTTTTGGCGCATGGATAGGGGTTAGCCGGGTCCAAACTGTTTTTGTGTAACCAATACAAGAGAATGCATGCATGGGGAAGGAGAAATGTGGATGGCGTGTCCTCCTCGGGAGATATTTCGGGTCATATCTTTCCCTGTGTGTAAGAAACACAATTGTAACAAGAAGAAAACGTGAAGATTACATTCCGTCCATTGTGCTCCGTGTTATCAAAATGCAACAAGTGAACGTCCTTTCCTTGGTCATCTGCATTCCTCTCTCTATATCCCGATATACAGCTTCTGGTTTTATGGCCCATCATTTGTGGCTAGTCATTGATGTCTATTTGGTCACTTTGGCTCAAAGTCCATTGGAAGGTTGTCGGTGTTCTACTGTCTCTCATTCTTTTTACTCCCTAGGAACCATTGATAAAATGATCAGGTCTTGGGGGAACTCCTCCTGAACAGGATGATTCCTATGGCACATGGTCCATTCGCATGATCAATAATAATGAAGGTTTAAAATAAAATAACACTTAACTAATGGTCATTGTAGCCCCTTATATTGGTGGTTAGTGGAAAATTTCCCCCTTCCATTAATGGTCAATGTAGGTTGGAGATCAATTCACCATTGGCACTGGTCAGGAAACCCCTATCGGTCTCACGAGGAACCCTGGTCTAAGCAGTGTAGCCCTTGTTTCCTATTACTCAGACCAGGGTCTCCAAAATATACAGTACGCCCTTGCGTCGGGTTCCCCCATTGGAGTGGGCCCTTGCGTCGGGTTCCCCCATTGGAGTGGGCCCTTGCATCAGGTTCCCCATTGCTTGCGTCGGGTTCCCCATTGGAGTGGGCCCTTGCGTCGGGTTCCCTATTGGCGTCGGCCCTTTGCCTCGGGTTCCCCCATTGGAGTGGGCCCTTGCGTCGGGTTTCCCATTGGAGTGGGCCCTTGCGTCGGGTTCCCCATTGGAGTGGGCCCTTGCGTCGGGTTCCCCATTGGAGTGGGCCCTTGCGTCGGGTTCCCCATTGGAGTGGGCCCTTGCGTCGGGTTCCCCCATTGGAGTGGGCCCTTGCCTCGGGTTCCCCCATTGGAGTGGGCCCTTGCCTCGGGTTCCCCCATTGGAGTGGGCCCTTGCCTCGGGTTCCCCCATTGGAGTGGGCCCTTGCCTCGGGTTCCCCATTGCTTGCGTCGGGTTCCCCATTGGAGTGGGCCCTTGCGTCGGGTTCCCTATTGGTGTCGGCCCTTTGCCTCGGGTTCCCCCATTGGAGTGGGCCCTTGCGTCGGGTTTCCCATTGGAGTGGGCCCTTGCGTCGGGTTCCCCATTGGAGTGGGCCCTTGCGTCGGGTTTCCCATTGGAGTGGGCCCTTGCCTCGGGTTCCCCCATTGGAGTGGGCCCTTGCCTCGGGTTCCCCCATTGGAGTGGGCCCTTGCCTCGGGTTCCCCCATTGGAGTGGGCCCTTGCCTCGGGTTCCCCCATTGGAGTGCCCCAATTTTTTTATATTATTATTATTATTATTATTTTTTTTTTTTTGCATTTTAGTCTAAATATGAGATGTGAGGTGTTTTTGACTCCCGGATCTCATATTTAAGAGGACCTGTCATGCTTTTTTCTATTACAAGGGATGTTTACATTCCTTGTAATAGGAATAAAAGTGATAATAAATTTTTTTTTTTTGGTGTAAAAATGTATAAAATAAAAAATAAGAAAACAAATTTTTTTAATTTTTTTTTATTAAAGCGCCCCATCCCCAAGGAGCTTGCGCACGCGCAGAAGCGAACGCATATGTGAGTAGCGCCCGCATATGAAAACGATGATCAAACCACACATGTGAGGTGTCGCCGCGATCGTTAGTGCGAGAGCAATAATTCTAGCCCTAGACCTCCTCTTCAACTCAAAAGATGCAACCTATAGAATTTTTTAAACGTCGCCTATGGAGATTTTTAAGGGTAAAAGTTTGTCGCCATTCCACGAGCGGACGTAATTTTGAAGGGTGACACGTTGGGTATCATTTTACTCGGCGTAACATCATCTTTCACAATTTAAAAAAAAATTGGGCTAACTTTACTGTTGTCTTATTTTTTTTAATTAAAAAAAAGTTAATTTTTTCCAAAAAAAAGTGCGCGTGTAAGACCGCTGCGCGAATACGGTGTGACAAAAAGTATTGCAACGACCGCCATCTTATTCTCTAGGGTGTTAGAAAAAAATAATATATAATGTTTGGGGGTTTTAAGTAATTTTCTAGCAAAAAAAAACTGTTTACAGGATTAAAACACCAAATCTGAAAAACAGGCAAGGTCCTTAAGTGGTTAATGACCTCTTGTTTGTTGGCCGCTGTCAGCTGATGTTTCTGTTTGGCCTCTTCTGGTTGTAAAAGAATGGCTGAACAAAGGTTAATAAACGCACGGCGACGGTAGCATGCCACCCCGGGACGCCAGCAGGGCACTGTCACTTGCCAGCTTTAGACATTCCCGCTCATCGTCTGAGTGTTCCAGGAAAATCTCTATAATAACAGTGGTTTGTATTTCCATGCCGGGGCCGTGATTAGGTCATTTGTTCATATTAACACCGCGTTTCGTTTCGGCATCTGTGTGCCGGCACTACCACGGTACAAGACATGCATCAAATGGAAGTACACTATATTACCAAAAGTATTGGGACACCTGCCTTTACACGCACATGAACTTTAATGGCCTCCCAGTCTT